>NC_090652.1:56620235-56920235 GCF_040937935.1 Hyperolius riggenbachi | reverse complement strand
AATCCGTGGAATAGTGTTCTGGGTTTAGGTCGGGCCAAAGTTGGTGGATGGCGGCAAATAATTTGTTGTAGGTGCGTTGAAGTTTGTTTGGTAGTAAACAGTACATTAACGGAATCACATAGTCTTCTCTTCTTGCCACGAGCACAAAGACTTGCTTGAATATGCGTGGAGTAATCTTAAACGTTCCATCTCCGTATAGGTCTTTAACTGTATGTATCCAAGAGTCGATTGTGCTCCTGGCAAAAATTAGAATCCTATGTGGATCCTCCCTGCCGGAATCATACTGCAAGAACAACTCAGACTCATCCTCGGTCACCCAATACCTGGTATACTGTTCTGGAATTTGCAAGTCATGAACACTAGTTGGTGCCGGAGGAGTAATTCTGAGTGCCCTTCGTACGGACCGGATCATCTGGGTTAAATAAATCCGTGGCGGTAGTAAGCCCAACACGGCGGGAGGAACATTCCGCAATGTACTGTTTATAACAACCGATGGCACCTCCATTGTTCTTTTGGCTCTATTCTTGATGGAATTACGGACATTAGAAACCAGAATTAGTTCAGGAGTTGGTCCGTGATTATGCTCTCTCACAATTTTAATGACCTCCCCTGTGCTTACTGAAGTGTGCACCCTCCCTAAGCATTTTGGATCTGAGCATTTTCTAACACATCTCCAAAACTTTTTGGATCGGTCAAGGTTGAATCTGTCAAAAAAGTAAAGAAATCCATTATGTGCCAGTTTGTCTCCTCCTTTGTTACTAATCACCCATGATGAGTCACCTTCAGTATTGTCCTGCCAAATGAAAAAGGACAATTTGAAATATATTTCATTAATTTATACTTTACAATTATTTTCATACATGAAATATAAAATTTTGAAAATGTACCTAAAACGTGTTAGATTGTTGTTTATATACCTTTACAGAACTGTTTGTTACTTGCAAATTTCAATTATCATGAAATTTACAATCTTCTTTTTATCACCTACATATATAGTATTCAACCCATGCAATTACTTTCCATTCCACAATCTATATATATAATAGAGTAAGTGCCTCAACCTTCAAGCAAGAAGAAGAAGAAGTAGTACCCTGCCCCCAGGGCCGGTCCATGCAAGAAGAAGGGGCTGGTCTAAGCAAGAAGAAGAAGTAGTACCATATCAAACCAAGGGCGAAGAGGGATAATTTGCATATTCAGTAGCAGTGCATTGTGGGTAACCACAAATGTTCACTTATAGCTGAATTATTGCAGATTTGGTTCTGTTTTAAGAAGGCAAATTACACCAAGCTGTGCTTTTTTTTTAGTAGGAGGGCTTTTTGGTCCCTTTTAGCCCCCTATACTTTCTTAGTAGTTTGGGTCACCCCGAGCTGCTTGGTTACTCTGTTGTACTGGTCCAAGCCCTATCTCATACAGCCGTATCAGTCTCTGCTATGTACTGATGAGGACCAAAAGTCTGAAGTTGGCTGTCACATGTGGGTTTGATACGACTGTGTAAAATTTAACGCTATAGACTTTGCTATACACCATAGAGATGGGAAATTTGGATCTTTTTAATGGTCTGGATGATTTGAATCAGGGCATTGAAAAGCTCCGGATCCTTGAATTGAATATTCGGGTCATTTTACTAGTGAAGCAGATGGGGTGAAATGACTAGCAGGATGGGACTTTCCCTGCACTGTACATTCAGTTCAAGGTTGGCTGCTATTATAGTAACGTAGTATAGCAAGCTATGTGTCAACTTCTTTGATATATTTTACTTTTAGTTCTGTTTAAAGACATGATATGTAGACTTGTGCAGAATGATAAGATAACCTTTCCCCACCCAAAGAGAGGTTTAGCAAGCAAGGGGCCTTATCCCTCCCCCCCCCCCCCCCCAGAGTTAAAGGACTTCCGAGGCCAAAATAACGGAAATGACACTTTACATTTTTATCTGCAGATTCCACGGAGGACGCCCTCCGCTCCATACCGCCGTCAATCTAGACCTTTTAGTTCCCCCAGGGCTTGTCCCGATCCCACCGAACAGGTCGCATCCATTCCACCCCTAAGATGGCCGCCGCCTTGATCCGCGGCTGCGCAGTATGCTTTGCCGCGAGTGCGACTGCGCAGCCTTTAGCCCGCCTCCAGCCGCGTAGTGGTTCCCGGCAACCTCCTGAAGTGTACGTCAGGCACGGCTGAAGGCGGGCTAAAGGCTGCGCAGTCGCACTCGCGAAAAGCATACTGCGCAGCCGCAGATCAACAAGCCCTGGGGGAACTAAAAGGTCTAGATTGACAGTGGTACGGAGCGGAGGACGTCCTCCGTGGATTCTGCAGATAAAAAGGTAAAGTGTCATTTTCGTTATTTTGGTCTCTGAAGTCCTTTAACTCTGGGGGGGGGGATAAGGCCCCTTGCTTGCTAAACCTCTCTCTTTGGGTGGGGAAAGGTTATCTTATCAGTCTGCAAAAGTCTACATATCATGTCTTTAAACAGAACTAAAAGTAAAATATATCAGAGAAGTTGACACATAGCTTGCTATACTGGTTTGCTATAATAGCAGCCAGCCTTGAACTGAATGTACAGTGCAGGGAAAGTCCCGTCATTTTGGCCTCGGAAGTCCTTTAAGTCAACATTTAACTTTAAGTAACATTTTATGACCTGCCCATGTGATTCTCCCTGAGCATGCTGGGTATTCTGTAAATCTGAGTTTTATTTATTTTTAGGAGCGATCCGCCGACCGCATCCGCCAGTGAAACTGCTTGGCTAATGTATTTCAATGGGATAGTGCACACCAGCGGTTTGAGGTTTTTAGCAAACCGCAAACGTGGGTCCTGCAGCACATTTGCGGTTTGCAGAAGCGTTTCTGCCTCAAAGTAAAGTATAAGAAAAACGCAAACCGCTCTGGAAAATGCTACATCAGAACGGTTTGCCAGGCGGTTTTGTTACAGAAGCTGTTCAGTAACAGCTTTTAGGGCCCATTCACACCTGAGCGGGAATTGCGCGATTCCCACTCATGGCAAACTGCTAGCGGTTTAGTAAAGACCGCTACACATTGTTGCAAATGGCAGTGTTCTCACTGCCGCGTTTGCAGTTATCGATAACCACAAACGCGTTTCATGCAGCAGTTTGCCGGCGATTTGCGTTTAGCGATTGTGATTAGCATGCAAAGCACGCTAATCGCTATCGCTCCAAAACCACCGCAGTGTCCAGTGATTTTTCTGCGTTATCACGGGAAAATCACTCCCGCAAAACGCCAGCGGTAATCGCCGGCGGTTTGCGATTATAGGTGTGAACGGGCCCGTAACAATATGTGTAATCTGCTACCCGAAAACGCTCCTAAAACTGCTAGGCATATTTAGAAAACGTCTCTAAACATGCCTAGAATTGCTCTGAAAATCTGCTCCAAAAAACGCTAGCATTTTGCAGATCTGCTAGCATTTTTGGTTTGCACTGGGCCTGATAGTGGGTGTGTGAGTAGTAGTACACATTGCCAGCAATGATATTTGGTGTGTGAGTAGTAGTACACATTGCCAGCAGTGATATTTGGTGTCTGAGTAGTAGTACACATTGCCAGCAGTGATATTTGGTGTGTCAGTAGTAGTACACATTGCCAGCAATGATATTTGGTGTGTGAGTAGTAGTACACATTGCCAGCAGTGATATTTGGTGTGTGAGTAGTAGTACACATTGCCAGCAGTGATATTTGGTGTGTGAGTAGTAGTACACATTGCCAGCAGTGATATTTAACGTGTGAGACAAGGAGTTAACTTTGTAACCAAGAGCTGCTGCCTGTGGTGCCTGTAACCTGATCCCTCAGTGAGCTCAGCTGGGACGAGTTGCCCCTCTCACTCCATCCCTAGCTCTTCGCTGCGCTTCCTGTTTCTTCCACTGTGATCCGAATCGTTCACTGTGATGGTCCGGATGATTCGACTCACAAAAAGGATTCGGATCAAAGATCCGAATCGTTCATGATCCGGACAACACTAATACACCAGCGGTTCTGGATGCTTGCTTGGCTTACCAAGGGTGAAAAGGGATCATTTGCATATTTGGTAGCAGTGCGTTGTGGGTAACCACAAATGTTCACTTATAGCTGAGTTATTGCAGATTTCCTTTTGTTTTAAGAAGGCAAATTACACCAAGCTTTGTTTTTTTTTAGTAGGAGGTCTTTTTGGTCCCTTTTATCCCCCTACACATTCCGAGTGGTTTGGGTCACCCTCAGCTGCTTGGTTACTCTGTTGTACTGGTCCAAGTCCTATCTCATACAGCCATATCAATAGGTGAATCTGTGAATGCATTTGATTGAACATTTGCATGCGAGAGTGCGAAGTGTTAATAGATTTTTTTCAGCTATATCATTTAGAGATGGAAAGTTCGGATCTTTTCAATGATTCGGATGGTTTGAATCGGATCATTGAAAAGAACTGGATCTTTGATCCGAATCTCAAATCATTTTTACTAGGGAAGCATTCGGGGGTGAAATGACTAGCAGGACAAGACTTTCCCTGCAGTGGACAGAGAAGGGGAGGGGTGGACGGACAGAGAAGGGGTAGGGGTGGGGGTGGACGGACAGAGAAGGGGTAGGGGTGGGGGTGGACGGACAGAGAAGGGGTGGGGGTGGACGGACAGAGAAGGGGTGGGGGTGGACGGACAGAGAAGGGGTGGGGGTGGACGGACAGAGAAGGGGAGGGGGTGGACGGACAGAGAAGGGAGGAAGTGGACGAAGAGGGGTGAGCAGAGAGCAGAAATGTTTTTTGCACACATTACCCACATGTTGCAATCATATGCTCACAGTAAAAGAAAGCATTCCCCACCCCAATATGTCCTGTTTTCACCTCCAACACGCATCATAAATTTAGGGAGAGGTGAAGTGCAGCTGTTTAGAGCCGAGTGCAGGAGGATCATATTGCACAGCAATCACAGTGCCTGTCATTCTAGCCCAGCACCTCTTTGCAGAGTTACTGAGCTGTGCTTCTGAGCCAAAACTTTCCAATTTGTTCACTATGCGACACTACGGAACAGACAGCCTAAAATCAGCAGCACATTGCAGCCAGTATGTGTGCTCTACACATATCTGCCAGTGGCACCGATGTCCCCTCTCTCTCATCTACCTGTCCCTGCAAGGCTGGCTGCCCTCCAACAGAGCGATCCATCTCTGCTCTGCCTCTAGGACCCTGCTGCCTGCTGACAGGGGGGCATGCCGCTCCTGGCTCCACCCCCTTTTTGATCCGAATCATTAATTTTGGTGATCCGGATGATTCGACTCACAAAAGAGATTCGGATCAAAGATCCAAATCGTTCATGATCCGGACAACACTAATATCAATCCCTGTCAAGTACTGATGAGGACCAAAAGTCTGAAACAGGCTGTCTACATGTGGGGTTGATATGACTGTTTAAAATGTAAAGCTATAGGCTTGCTATACACCAGCGGTTCTGGATGCTTGCTTGGCTTACCAAGGGTGAAAAGGGATAATTTGCATATTTGGTAGCAGTGCATTGTGGGTAACCACAAATGTTCACTTATAGCTGAATTATTGCAGATTTCCTTCTGTTTTAAGACGGCAAATTACTCCAATACAGTGGGTAGCATTGCAGGAAGTGACGACAGTGGAACGCACGCTGGAACGTGGAATAGGTGAGTCATCCCGGCCCGCTGCCTCTTACTAATAGTGGCGGCTGCTGCTGAGCTTAAGCAGGAGGGGGAGCGCACATGGGGGACCCAGGTGAGGGAGGGGGGTCCTGCTGAGCTTAAGCTGGAGGGGGAGCACACATGGGGGACCCAGGTGAGGGAGGGGGGGTCCTGCTGAGCTTAAGCTGCAGGGGGAGCACACATGGGGGACCCAGGTGAGGGAGGGGGGTCCTGCTGAGCTTAAGCTGGAGGGGGAGCACACATGGGGGACCCAGGTGAGGGAGGGGGGTCCTGCTGAGCTTAAGCTGGAGGGGGAGCACACATGGGGGACCCAGGTGAGGGAGGGGGGTCCTGCTGAGCTTAAGCTGGAGGGGGAGCACACATGGGGGACCCAGGTGAGGGAGGGGGGTCCTGCTGAGCTTAAGCTGGAGGGGGAGCACACATGGGGGACCCAGGTGAGGGAGGGGGGGTCCTGCTGAGCTTAAGCTGCAGGGGGAGCGCACATGGGGGACCCAGGTGAGGGAGGGGGGGGGTCCTGCTGAGCTTAAGCTGCAGGGAGAATGCACATGGTGACCCAGGTGAGGGGGGTCCTGCTGAGCTTAAGCTGAAAGGGGGATCGCACATGGGGGACCCAGGTGAGGGGGGGTCCGACCCCCATCCCCACCACTGTGACCAATACCCCCTTCCTGCCCTTTACCCCCTTATGCGGTGTATGCTACGCCGCGGGTCGGCTAGTTATACTTATTTCAAGTCATAAACATTGTTATGATTTAGAAATAAACAATTTTTGTGTGATGTATTCTGATATATGTTATTAACAGTTTTTTTTTTAGTTTACTGTGATTTATATTGTCTACTATTATTTTCTCCAAAATATTTCTATGCGAAAACTACAATGTTCCTGTATCTCATTTGATCCACAGAACATGTTAAACATTTTACCACTATCGGTCCCTACACCGAGACTAATGAAAGGTGTACAGCGGTACTAGCATGGCGTAATCCGCCATTTGAAACTCTGAGATAGCCGGGATGCCGCTCCCTGTTGCGGCGTTATCTCCGCTACGCTTTACATATACCTTGCCCATGTTACTGGTGGTTATGTCACTGTTGTTTATGTTTATTTTTTTATCATCTGTATACAGATCATAGTTAAAAACAATTGAGGAGATCACTAAGCCAATATCGGATGTGTATATGGATCACACTAGTTTTCCAAGTTCCGAAACTTGTTGTCCTGTCACTTTTAGGCTCTTTCTGTTGGACGATGAATCTTTAAAGTAGTACATTAATCAGCTTTTGTAAAGTTATGAAGAAAGGCATGTCAGGGTTACATTTTGAATCCGCATTTAATTGTAGGCACTGGTGGATTAGGGTATGATGTAGTGTTAGAAAAGCTGAAGAAAGTACAATGACTAGTACAATTCATTATTTACCTTCAGTTTTAGATAATGCCAGGTCATTTACCACTTGTGCTCGATCAGGTTCTGTTAATTGTGCAGGACCCAATCTAGATTTAAATTTATCTAATAGTGAGTTTACATTGAGGTACTGGCTCAGGTGTTTGTGAACTTATAAACTCAATGAGTTATTATGCAAAGGTGAGGAGGAAGATTTTTTCTTGTTTGGATGTTAGCGATTGGTCGAGGCAGGGTTTCGTGAGCAGGTGCATTACTGTTACCTGCTAGACTTCATATTGTAATGTGTCTATGGATAGTTATAGGTTAATCAGTGTACGGAGTACTGCACACAGATCCATGAACAAAGGTTGAAGTACATCATAATGTATATGGTCAATTTGGGATGTATTTTTTTTTTTAAGTCTGCATTAAATGTTTGACTTCCTCATCGTTAGTAGGATTGAAGGAGGTTAGTTTAATATAGGGTGGATTACTATTTTCTTTAGATCGTGTAGGATGTGTATAATGATGCTTTCATATTTCATGATTGATGGAGATCAATTTTTGTGGTGAATTGCTTGCCTAAATATGTTCTAGAGACGGACTAATCATAATGTTGTTGGTTTGGTGTATCCATGTATTTTAACATTAGGAAAGGATGATTGGTTGTGGATGCTTGTGCTAAGATCATGTAGTATGTTTCTTCAAATTCATAGATAGAAATATACCAATACACATGTTGCCCTATATAGGACGGTGGAAAAATGTGCACTGCTATGCTACAACATCATTTTGCTGACAATCCCAAAACTTTGTTTCTTGTTAAATTACACACATTGTGTGTGTTGCATTGCTTTTTAGTGCATTTATACGCTATAACTATACAGTATGTAAAAAGCGTACTGTTAGTGCACCGTAATTACATAGTCAGTGTAATGCATTGTCAAGATCTAATACAATACTAATAAATTTGTCATAGTACTATTCAATTTCATGTATTGCTTACTATCCCTTATTAACAACTATATTGTATAAGTTACGGCTATAACCATCATTTTTTAAACTTCTAGTTCTGACCGTCCACTTCTGGTTCAGGCCTGCCAATTTTTGATCTTGCCACTGTGTTGCTGGCAATGTGAGAAATTTAATAACTCTAGTCACCTTAATTTAATTTATGTCCGCAGCGCAGGGAGGAAATGTGTCAAATCTTACATAATGTAATTAAAGTAAGCCGGTGTAAATTAAGCCTCATGCTTTTGCTCTGCCTCGCTCTCTCGTCCACCCTGGTCTCGCTCCTTCTCTTACGTTCGGATCCTTATTGGGTACATGCGTGTCCCCCACATTCCTTTGTCGCGGCAGGAAAGCAGACCGTGGAGGCTGCAGACATTGCTTACGCCAGCACCCACTATGCAATAAGGGCATGATTCATATACGCAAAATAACAATATGGCGTTACACGCAAGGCACACCACCCCACCTCCACCCATCTTGTCATAAGAGAAGGAGAGAGAGGTGGACAATATATTTTCATAGAAAAAGCTGGCATGTCCATCTCTTACATTAGCGCAGGATTAATTTAGTTTAAATGAACTACAATCTTAAACTTTTTAACACTGTGCTGCGTGCAGAAGATACATTATCGGTACAGCAAATATTCCATTTCTCACATTGTCTGCAGTGCAGCGGACATTTCCCAAATTGACAATACAGAACACCAAGTGTACGGTTAGAAATAGAAGTGACCGAAATTTGTGTTCTGTACCTTACATATACAGATTTATATTAAGCATACAAATGGACATTTCTCATTCCCATAACTTATTTAAAGTTTAAAACAAGGTGTACTTTCTTAGTACTACATACTTTTTATGTATTTTACTTTAGAATATGTTATGATATATAGTAATATGTCCATCCAAAAAAAATATTAAAAATATTTTTAAAATAATTTTTTGATAAAAATTATCATACATTATATTAAAATGTACGTAACAAAACTACCTTCAAAGGACGCTTACACAGATTTTAACATGCAGCAAGCTATTGTACGTTATTGTAATTACTACATAAATGTCGTTGTGATAGCTTTTAATTACTATTCATTGTTAGGTATTGTTCATGTTCATTCAAGGAAATAGCACCATCTAGTGGTATAATGTTTAAATGATCTTATAATTGTCATGCACATTTTCATTTTGCAATTTTTAAACATAGGCACAGTGTAAAGTTATATGTTTATACAAGTAATTTTTAAGAACTGACCGTCATTTTTACTTTTGTGTGACGTTCAAATGAGCTTAGTCTGTGTACTGAAAAATGACTTGCACAGTAATGGATTTCACACTTTACCTGTTAAAAAATAATGTTTCATTATTAATAATTAATTTATTTGCAAATTTTTTTATTATTCATTAAATGAATAATGCATGATTTACTTTTCAATTCATACTTACTAAAAATATTGTTGATTTTATACGTTGTTTTTTATGAAAATGGATATAGATGTTAGAAGCATAGGACAGGAGCTGGTAGCACAATATTTCAATTTAATGTCTCTGTGGAAACAAGATTCAATACTGTGTACTATGTATTTATTCAAAAGTTATACATTACAATGTAAGGAACATTAGTTCTATTGACATATACTATTTTATTTTATACATAATCCAAACTTTAGAAATCTTTTAAATACTGTTTGGGTTTTTATAATAAAACAACCTACAATACTCCATTCTCTTTTAATTCTTCGTACTGTATTACAATTGTAAATTCAGTAAGTACAACAATATGAAGAACACACCCGTTCATACAGCATTTTGAATTCAATACTATGTTGTAACCATGGGTGAAGCACAGAGATGATCTGATTACCGGTGATCTGCAGTATCAACAATAATCCAATATCCCAGCTAACCTCTGTTCACCGGAGTAGAGTTTAGTGTTTGGTGTAACAGTAACACTTAGAGGACTAGCCCTCAACGCAGTAAGTTGTACTGCAGGTATTCCTTCAGAAAACCTGAACTCCCCAAGGCGGGAGGAGTCAGGCTGAGAGTAGGAAGTTTTGTCTGCAATATACACTGTGGAGGAAGTGTTACTAACAGGACGGGGAACCGCCTCCAACATTAATGTCGGTTCTCGATGTCGGACAAGCCAGGTTGTAAACACACGGACAGATAAAGTACAGATACAGTAGGCAGAGGCGGAGTCAAGGTACAGGCAGGGTTCGGCAACAGGGTATCAGATATATCGAGGTACAAGATCAGGAGGCAGAGGCAGAGTCTAAGGATGAGACGGGGTTCGGCAACAGAGTATCAGAATGGCAAGGTACAAGATCAGAGTTCAGGAGGATAGTCAGGCAGGCAAAGGGTCATAACAGATAATCACAATCAAACTAGTACTTTAAGCTATCAACAGAATCTAGCTAAGTGTAGGATTACAGCTCCAGCTGGTCCCGTCACACTTAAGGATCTGACTAAGGGTCTCAGTGCTCCCACGTATGTGATCGCAACGCCAGACAACCAGCAACTGAACAGCTGGCAGTATATATACACAGGTATACTCTCCAGCACCTCCCCAAGTGCTGGACCAATGACTAGTGGAGCCAGAGTCAGCTGACCAGCCTGGTCAACTGACTCATTTCTGGCCGTCATATTTTCCCTGCCTGAGTGTGCGCGCGCGTCACTGTAAACCTAGAGGGACTATGTGTCCCAGCCACACCAGCACCGCTCTGCGGTGCCTCAGTAATGGGGCCATGTGCGCTAACCGCCGCGTCCAATGCGGCGGTTATTCAGCGCTCCACCATGGCCTGCACGTGGACAGCCGCATCATACTGAGTGTAGGCGGCAGCCTCCCCGTGCTCTTTCCCGCCGTGGGCGGAAAGAGCCGCCTGCCGCTGACTCATGGCGGCGGCTCTTCCGCGATTTCTGACAAATGTACTCCGTTTGGTAATGTTTTCTGTAGCATAACGAGCATATGAAATGCATGCTTTTCCTTAATCTGTCTTTTAATAGCATGCATGGGAACTCCAATATACTAATTAACACAACATAATCATTCATACAATCTCTACACCTGCAAACGGATGGAAAAATTATTCTGCGTTAACGTGTAACACTATACTTTTAATTCCTCTTCTGCACGTACACCTATTTAAAAAGTTGCTGTTTTCAACGAACTATGATTTTTTAACTTTCCACCTTTCCCAACTCTACTCACCGAATTCTGTACACATTTCTCTAATTTGCTACACATTTCTTTATGATCCTCGGTTTATTTTAACCGCTGTAATAACTGTCAGGTCAGACAGTGTACTCCGTCCCACCTCAGACGTTTACTGCATTTTTCTCCAATCTTCAACTATTCCTTATGCAACGTGTTATCTTCTTCCGCATTTCAAATATTTGACTTGAGGAAAAATAATTTATTGATGAAACACAGTATGTTATTTGTTTCTTTACATGGAAGTGCTTAACGCAAATATACTTTGGTTCATTCAGAAGAATCAGAAGCGTTGCAGAAGGAAGGCAGATAGTACTAAGAAAATACAAAGTAAGTGGGATGGGGGAACACAGGACACTGCATGAGCTTTTCGTGACCATCACTACTGCAGGATGAAATAGAAAACCATCAATAATTTAAATTTGATCTTTTTTCCTGTTTTTATGAAGCACAGATAAGCTTCATGTTCAAAACCTCACTGAATAAAAAACCATAGATCCAATTTAAACACATTTCATTGAATATTTCTTGTGTACATTCTTAATTATAATAATTTTTAGTACATTAATTACTTTTCTTTATTATTTGACAAATTTTATTTATTGATATATGTAACATACTTGTTTTTTATAAAGTTTAAAAAAATAATTTCATTTATTTTTAATTAATTTAGTAACACTCACCTCTTGGCCAAACTCCATTTGTAACTAATTAAGTAACTGGAAACAGGTCCCTGTTTGGCACAGAAAACGGTTGCTCATAGGAGAAATAATTTCTTGCAGATAATAGTCAAAGGCTGTGTGCACAAGTATGTACATACCTCCATAAAAATCAGAGCAGTTTCAAGTCTAAAATTCTACTAGTAAGAGTGTGTTAAATTGGGCCACCAATCATCACACCGTGTGCAGAGCCAGGTATGGGTGTCTGCAGTATAGGTTAGCAAGGTTTATTTTGACTCATTTTAGGTAGCAAGCTATAGTTCCCCCCAGTATATGTATCCAGGCATAGGTGCCCAAGTACATATAGGTTAGCTAAGTAGGTGATTCCAGTATAGGGAGCCGGTACAGTTGCACACATAATTTTTTACATATGCAGGTGCCCCTAGTATAGGTTACATAGGTAGGTGCCCTCAGCACAGTTTAGCTGTTTTGGTGCCTCTAATATGGATGAAGAATAGTTACCACCGGCAAAGGTTAGTTAGGTATGTTTCTTAGATATAGTTAGCAAGTATAGTTGTCAACTGTTTAATCTATGTATGTAGGTAGGTAGGTGCATCAAATACAGGTAACTTTAGTAGGTTCCCCCAGTATAGTTTAGATCGGTTGATGCACCCAGTATAGGTTAGATAGGTTGATGCCTCCAGTATAAGTTACAGTAGGTAGGTTCCCCTCCGCCAGATTACCTAAGTAACTGCCCCGGTAGGTAGGTAGCTAACCCACCTCCTTTCATAGTGCAACATTAACTTCAAAAAGCGCAACCTCCTACTAACAAACCAATGGGTGCAGGATCTGGATAGCCAAACCAATCCACAGGTATATACATAAGGATCCGCAAACTAGACAGTGCTTTAAAAAATGCTGGTATTCTTTATTGCAAGATTGTACATGAAAGGTCCAATACACTCAAAGATTTCAAATGACACGCGTCGTGCTTTCAATCTGACCTTAATCATATTTAAATTCCGTAGTGGAGGTTGAAGCCAGCGGGGAGGTCAGACCGACCTCTCCGTCCATTCCTCTCAGTGTCTGCCCTCCGTTTACACCCCCCCCCCCCTCCGAGGCATATTTTTTTGGATCAGGAAGCGCTAGTTTCAACTTACCTCCCTGCGTTCCACTCGTAGGTCAATAGCCACTTCAGGACTCATTTCTGCCTATCCGCTGCATTGAAACACACTGCTTCTGACTGAATATGAAGCAGAGTGTGTATCAACGCAGCGTCTACGTCAGAGCGGAGTCCGCCTGCGTTTAGTGTTCACAAGTGCAATGCAGGCAGTTAAGTTGTGAATAGCAGTTCCAAATACAATTACTATGCTTCCAAGTTTGTGGTGTTTCAGAGGGGGTACACGGAGAGGAAGGGAGGGAGAGGTCGAGCTGCCCTCCCAGCCGGTGGCTACACCCTTCCATTACAGCGCCCCCCTTGCCAATAATGCTCAGGGTGAACGCATGGGACGCACGGCCATATAAAATTCCTGTAAAAAATACACATTTATCTCATGTACATTTTAATAGCTACTAGCCGACCCGCAGCGTAGCATACGCCGCATAAGGGGGTAGAGGGCAGGAAGGGGGTATTGGGCACAGCGGCGGGGAGGGGGGTCGGACCCCCCCTCAACTGGGTCCCTCATGTGTGCTCCCCCTCCAGCTTAAGCTCAGCAGGAACCCCCCCCCTCGGTCCCCCATGTGTGCTCCCCCTCCAGCTTAAGCTCAGCAGGAACCCCCCCCCTCGGTCCCCCATGTGTGCTTCCCCTCCAGCTTAAGCTCAGCAGGAACCCCCCCTCCCCTCCCCTCACCTCACCTCACCTCACCTCACCTCACCTGGGTCCCCCATTTGTGCTCCCCCTCCTGCTTAAGCACAGTAGCAGCCGCCACTATTAGTAAGAGGCAGCGGGCGGGGATGCCTCACCTCTTCCATGTTCCAGCGTGTGTTCCACTGTTGTCACTTCCTGCAATGCCACCCACTGCATCGGTGTAATTTGCCTTTTTAAAAAAGAAGGAAATCTGCAATAATTCAGCTATAAGTGAACATCAGTGGTTACCCATAAGACACTACTACTAAATATGCCAATTATTCTTTTTCACCGTTAATAACCCAAGCATCCAGATCCACTGGTGAATAGCAAGCCTATAGCTTTAAATTTTACACAGTCATATCATACCCACATGTAGACAGTCTGTTTCAGACTTTTGGTCCTCATCAGTACATAGCAGGGATTGATATGGCTGTATGAGATAGGGCTTGGACCAGTACAACAGAGTAACCAAGCAGCTCAGGGCGACCCAAACCACTCGGAATGTATAGGGGGATTAAAGGGACCAAAAAGACCTTCTACTAAAAAAAAATCAAAGCGTGGTGTAATTTGGCTTCTTAAAACAGAAGCAAATCTGCAATAATTCAGCTATAAGTGAACATTTGTGGTTACCCACAATGCACCGCTACTAAATATGCAAATTATTCCTTTTCACCCTTGGTAAGTCAAGCAAGCCTATGGGCCTGATTCACAAAGCGGTGCAAACTGTTTAGCACGGGTGTGCTAAACAGTTAGCACGTGAAGTGCCGTTCGTGGACTTTTGCACGTGCAAAGTGCTGCGATTTGCGCTATAGCGGTCTTTTGCGCGCACAATTTGCGCAAATCGCAGCAGTTTGCGCGCGCAAAACTCCGCAATCGTGCGACTCGCGGCAAATTGCACACACAAAAGACCGCGATCGCACGAATCACGGCACTTCATGTGCTAAATGTTTAGCACACCCATGCTAAACATTTGGCACTGCGTTGTGAATCAGCCCCTATAGCTTTACATTTTACACAGTCATATCAAACCCACATGTAACAGCCTATTTCAGACTTTCAGCCCTCATCAGTACTTGGCAAGGATTGATATGGCTGTATGTGATAGGGCTTGGACCAGTACAACAGAGTAACCAAGCAGCTCAGGGTGACCCAAACTACTAAGAATGTATATAGGAGGATAAAAGAGACCAAAAAGCCCTCCTACTAAAAAAAAAGCAAAGCTTGGTGTAATTTTCCTTCTTAAAACAGAAGCAAATCTGCAATAATTCAGCTATAAGTGAACATTTGTGGTTACCCACAATGCACCGCTACTAAATATGCAAATTATTCCTTTTCACCCTTGGTAAGTCAAGCAAGCCTATGGGCCTGATTCACAAAGCGGTGCAAACTGTTCAGCACGGGTGTGCTAAACAGTTAGCACGTGAAGTGCTGTTCGCAGACTTTTGCGCGCGCAAAGTGCCGCGATTTGCGCGATCGCGGTCTTTTGCGCGCGCAAAAGTCCAAGATCGCACAAATCGCGGCAAATTGTGCACGCAAAAGACCGCAATAGCGCGAAATCACGGCACTTTGCGCGCACAAAAGTCCACAAACGGCACTTTACATGCTAAACAGTTCGCACCGCTTTGTGAATCAAGTCCTATAGCTTTAAAATTTACATAGTCAAATCAAACACACATGTGGCAGTCTATTACAGACTTTTGGTCCTCATTAGTACATAGCAGGGATTGATACAGCTGTATGAGATAGGGCTTGGACCAGTACAACAGAGTAACCAAGCAGCTCAGGGTGACCCAAACCACTCGGAATGTATATAGGAGGATAAAAGAGACCAAAAAGCCCTCCTACTAAAAAAAAGCAAAGCTTGGTGTAATTTTCCTTCTTAAAACAGAAGCAAATCTGCAATAATTCAGCTATAAGTGAACATTTGTGGTTACCCACTGCTACTGAATATGCAAATTATCCCTCTTTGCCCTTGGTTTGATATGACACTACTTCTTCTTCTTGCTTGGACCAGCCCCTTCTTCTTGCTTGGACCGGCCCTGGGGGCAGGGTGCTACTTCTTCTTCTTGTTTGAAGGTTGAGGCACTTAGTCTATTATATATATAGATAGATAACAGCCCAGCCACACAGAGTTACATGCTTATTCTAAACTAACCATTCTTACTCACCTATCAGGCTCAGGCTAAGTTCATCCGTTACTATTAGAATTAATGAAGGACTCAGATCCCTTACTCGAAAGGAATAATCAGCTTTGGATAGATAATGTCCTTTACAGAACAGGAAAAGTCTGTGGGCACACGGAATTAAATACATTATTAAAATTACTTGTTAATTATCATGCACAATGGAACTGCAGTAGAAACACAATCTTACTGATTTGAACCATTATGTGCACTTCACCAATTAGACTCACCTCACAGGCTCAAGCAACGTGCATCCGGTATCAATAAACCCACGGAAGGGCACATTGCCCCGCAGCAAAAGATATAAAGTGTTTGGTTGATCGAACGTGCAGTACAGAACAGTTCAACTCTGTTGGCACAAAGATAAAAAGATAAAGATAACAAAATAACATTTTTAATCTTACACAGGTTTACATCTACAGCATCACAGACAGCACCTTTTTTATGGGACATGGTCACTAAAAGGATTTATCATGGCTTTCAAAAGAAAATAAAGGCTACTAACCGTGAGCTTCCTCCAGCCCCAAGCTCCAATGACCTCCCTCGCTGCACCTCTGAGCTCAGCCGTTCGCCGTATCTCCGTCCAGGTCTCCGGCGTTGACATCATAGCGACCTTCAGGTTGCTTTGTATTGCGCATGCGCAAGCGGCGCTGTCAATCGAACCCAACGTGGTCCGGAGCGTACTGCGCAGGCGCATATTTACTGCGCCTGAACAGTCATCTGCGGACAGCATGGCGGCAATTGACAGCGCCGCTCGCGCAGGCGCAGTACAAAACGACCCGGAGTTCACTGTGATTTCATCGACGGGGACCGGGACGGAGATACGGCGAAGGGCCTTTCAATAGTGCGGATGCTTTAATGGAGAGGGGATTCAACCTCTTGTAGTGCATCCCTACCTCTCCCTCCCTTCCTCTCCGTTGGACGCCATCTGAGTGTGACTGCAGTAAAGCGTTTTGTAAACATCTAAACGTACCTCCCTGTGTCCATTTGACACCACTCTCCACATCTGTCTTCTCCACATATCCGCTGATACACAAGGTGTTTTATTTTTAAAAGCAAGCTATGCATTAATCATAGGCTATGAGGATTAGATAAAAATGGCGGTTATTTGAAACAGGGAGTAGAGTTTTTCTTGTGTACACAGCGTTTCCCTGCAGTCACACTCGTACGGCGGAACACATAGAGGAAGGGAGGGGGAGGTCGGTCTACGCTCCCCGAGGCTGACTTCACCCTCCATAGTGGGTGGCAGATACCTATGTAACCTTTACGGGGGAGGCACCTAGCTAGTGTAACCACACTGTGGTGCACCTGCAAAATGTAAAGTATCCTGGAGGGCACCTAACCTATCTAAAATGTGTTGTGGCCACCTACTTAGCTAGCTATCCTATACTGGTGTTAACTATAATTGCTACCTTTTTTTTTTTAAATAACTAATTACCCTATACTGTAGTAAAATTAATATGCAAAATATGATTTGGTGAACTATTCTAACACCATATAGTACATTCATCCACCAATATAACATGTACTGTGTGAACATACCTATGTAAGGTATAAGTGGTCCATGACACTATCTAACCTATACTTTGTGAAAGTACACTGTGTGCTTATGCTTTAGTCACCGACCTGGCTAACCCATTTTTTTGGCAAATATACTGGTGCACCTATGGCTGACTAACAATACTATGCCTGGCTACCTATATTGTGTGTACTTATACCTGTATAACTACACCGGGTACAACTGAAAATGGCTAACCAAAACTGCGTGCATGTATACCTTGCAACTTTCTTTGTGTTGGGTGGTTTGGTTTGTAATGAAACGTAAATTGAACGACATCGACCTAGGTTAATTTTACCCTGGAAACTGAACATACCACAGCCTTAATGATTTAAAAATTACTGGTTTATATAACATTTCAACTTACATCGCAGTCTCCAGTTATTGTCATCCAGTATGAATAGTACAATGTAAGGCCACAGGTCCCTGCAGCAACAGAAACAGGTTGCTTGTATAGATGTAACCTCAGTTACAGAACAGTTGTTTGCTGTGGGCATAAGTATGTTAAAAAGTTATTACAAAATAAATTCTCTTTGTTGAAGCTGAACAACATTCACATTGCATTTTCCTAATTAATTTGGGAGTAAAATATGTACTGGAAAAAATTAACGGTGCAAATTAAAGCTAACCTGTACATTAAATTTATTCTGCTACGTATATGAAAATTTCACAGTTATTAAAGGAGTGCATCCGCCCTGGTAGAGCAAGTCTCGAAGTGGGTCATTACTGATGCTGCATTACTGATGGATTTAATTTTTGTTTATTGGTTCGTACAGAGATCAGACATTCTTTAAAATCAAATACAATAGAAGTACATTTGGAAATGTCTTTTCTCCATTTGTACTCAAAGTGCATAGTTGTGTCTCAGATTAATACAGGGTTGCAGGCTGGCTTGTGTTATAGAGGAGGTAGTCAGATGTTCATGAATGCCAGACTGAAGAGTTAGGTTTTAATTTTATACTTAAATACTTTCAGGGATGGAGATGTCCCGATTGGGTGTGGCAGGGAGTTCCAAAGTGTAGGGCCAGCATGACAAAAGGCTCAGTCTCCAAAGGTTTTGAGATGGACTGTTGCGGTGATCATTGTGTTACGTCCTTTTTATCTACCATTGGTGGTCTAGTGATGCATTTGCAACAAGTCCTTCATGTATTCAGGGCGCATTTTGGAACGCGGAAAGATCCCAACCTGGACGCCGCACTGCCCATGTTGGTTTAGCCACCGGAGACCACCAGCAGCATGCGGAGTGGCGCAGCTTGCACCTCCTGCCTGCCACGTGCTGGAGGAAGCCCCAGGTAAGTGCATGCTAATTTGTCTATTTTTTTTTAACAGTCCCGTAACCTTCCCTTTAACGCTCATAGCTTAGACAGGTGTTGATGCCAAGGACTGTACAACCAGTGTAAAATATATCAAAATTTATTAATATGTATTTGTTATAATACTTCCCGTGTGTTGATGCCAAAGATTTCACAACTACACTACGATATTGCCTATTATATTGATCTACTGTGTATGACTGTTGGCTATTCCTCTGACTCTGATCCTGCTCTATGATCCTGTACCTTTGCATATCTGCTTTGATAGTTGCTAAACCTTTGCCTGATTACCGTCTACTCTCTTGTAGTTCAATTTTGAAATGATAGTAACCTCTCTGTATATGACCCTATGCCTGATGAACGATTGCTCTACTGTCTAACGATTCTGTACTGATACTTACCTCTCAGTTGCCGAAACTTGTCTGTCAAACCACTCTACTCATCAGTGGTCCCTTGCGAATGGTGAGGTGAAAGCTTCACCAGCGCCTGCGGTGAAGTTATTCAAAAGTGCAGTCATGTTTATTTTTTAAAGTCTGCAGTACAGTATGAATCAACTACTGCAGTACCGGTTGTGTCTCACTCTGATGCACTACATCCTGAATCACACAATACACGGGAGATTATGACAAATCGGTACTGTTTTCAACAGCTTTCCTGAGCTTGTACTCTAGTGCATGTTAACTGTACTGACAGCACCTCATTCCATCCCTATTCTGAGGTCTC
Source organism: Hyperolius riggenbachi (assembly GCF_040937935.1). Taxonomy (NCBI): domain Eukaryota; kingdom Metazoa; phylum Chordata; class Amphibia; order Anura; family Hyperoliidae; genus Hyperolius; species Hyperolius riggenbachi. The sequence continues at coordinate 56,900,725 of NC_090652.1, read as the reverse complement.
ATAACACTTTGGAACTTACGTTTTCACCTAATCACTATACACTAAGCTATTTTTTTACTATACTGTTATTATTGTTTATTCTGCAGATCACACATAGGCCTCAATTGACTAAGATCATGCTGTTGATAATAAGGCAAGAGAAAAATTACCTCTACTAGTAAGAGAGTTATCTTATCTCTTCATTGCTTACGTTAACCTCTTCTGTAGTTAAGTTACCTCCTCTGTAGTTAATTTACCTCCTCTGTAGTTATTTTCACATGCAGTTAATGAACAGCCTGTCTTTAACTCTGTAGTTATTTTGAGAATTAAACAGTTAACTTACAGACAGAAGAGTTAACTTTAGGTTTCCCTGTGGTTGAATTTTTACAGAATACTACATGCCTTATCACCATGTTAACAACTCTACAAGAGTTATTAAAGACAGGAGATAAGCTTATTGAATTGAGGCCAAAATCGTGTGTAGCGTCTGCATTATAGTTGATTCTGCATATCACCACATAAACAGCTATCTGACCCACGACATATCAACTTTTCAGCTTTCCATTCATCGTCCTAGCGGTGTACAATTTACACTCCTCTTCAAACAGCTATGTTTTGAAATTAGCGTGTTGCAGTTTGATATATTCGGCTGTTTTGCATAGAACACAGTGCTAGAGTTGGGCCGAACGGTTCGCCTGCGAACGGTTCAATGCGAACTTCTGTGGTTCGCGTTCGCGTCCCCCAGGAGAACTATTGCGGAAGTTCGGTTCGCCCCATAATGCACCATGAGGGTCAAATTTGACCCTCTACATCACAGTCAGCAGGACCAGTGTAGCCAATTAGGCTACACTAGCCCCTGGAGCCCTTCCCCCCCTTATAAAAGGAAGGCAGCGTCGGCCATTACTGTCACTCGTGTGCCTGCGTTACTGAGAGTAGGGCGAGCTGCTGCAGACTGTCTCTCATAGGGAAAGATTAGTTAGGCTTAGCTTGTTCCTGGCTGCATACCTGTTCTGTTCTGTGAAACCACCACTGCATACCTGTTCTGTGAACCCACCACTGCATACCTGTTCTGTGAACCCACCACTGCATACCTGTTCAGTGAACCTGCCACTGCATACCTGTTCTGTGAACCCGCCACTGCATACCTGTTGTGTTCAGTGAACCCGCCACTGTATACCTGTGCAGTAAACCTGCCACTGCATACCTGTACTGCTCAGTGAACCCGCCACTGTATACCTGTTTAGTGAACCCGCCACTGCCGTCAATACACAAACAGCTGTTTGCGGTGCGTTACACGGTGAGTTTGGTGTGTCAGTGTGAAGCATTACCTTAATTACACTACCTGATTGTTGTATACACATGCAATATGTTTTATAGCACTTTAGCCCTGTCATGTAGCATTCAATTTGATTTCTGCCCTTCAAATGCTGTTTTGCGTCAAATACCGATTTTTCTCGGGGACTTTTGGCGTGTATCCCACTGCGCCATGCCCCCTTCCAGGAGTTAGACCCCTTGAAACATCTTTTCCATCACTTTTGTGTCCAGCACAATTTTTTATTTTTTTCAAAGTTCGCATCCCCATTGAAGTCTATTGCGGTTCGCGAACTTTAACGCCAACCAAACCTTCCAGGGAAGTTTGCGAACCCGGTTCGCGAATCTATAATTTGAGGTTCGGCCCAACTCTACACAGTGCACCATCACATTCATTCCAAGGACACCACACCCTGTTGCGTTACTGCTTCCTTGTCCTTTTACTTTGAAAAAGCCCATAGGTATTTGTCCTTCATCCAGTTGTTAACCACTTGATTACCGTGGTCTTTAACCCCCTTAAGGACAGGGCACTTTTTTTACATTCAGACCACTGTAGCTTTTACGGTTTATTGCTTGCTCATATAACCTACCACCAAAATGAATTTTGGCTCCTTTTCGTTTCACAAATAAAGCTTTATTTTGTTGTAATTTGATTGCTGCTGAGATTTTTATTTTTTATTATATTCTTAAACAAAGACATGTGTTTTGTCCAAAAAAAATTTATGTTTACTTTGTGCTGATATTTTTCTAATAAAGTAAAATTTCTGTATACATGCTGCACTAAAAATGTGAAAAAAACTTGTTTCTCATAAAAAAAAAAGCACAATCAGCCTATATTTATTGTTTTTGGTAAAAGTTATAGCGTGTACAAACTATGGTGCAAAAAGTGAATTTTCCTATTTTGAAACATCTATGAATTTTATAACCCCCTGTCAAGTTTCATGAGGGGCTAGAATTCCATGATAGTATAAATACCCCCCAAATGACACCGTTTTTGAAAGAAGAAATCCCAAAGTATTCACTGATAGGCATAGTGATTTCATAGCAGATATTATTTTTTGTCACATGTAAGCGGCAAATGACAGTTTGTGACAAAAAAAAAAAATTTCTTCTAACTTGCGTAAATAAAAAAAGATATCTGCCATGGACTCACCATGCCCCTCTATGAATACTTTGAAGTGTCTACTTTCCAAAATGGTGTCATTTGTGTGGTGTGTTTACTGTCCAGAAATTTTTGGGGGGGCTAAATTGTAAGCACCCCTGTAAAGCCTAAACGTGCTCATTTGACTTTAGACCCCTTAGCCAAGTTATGCTGCAAAGAAGTGCCACACATGGGGTATCGCCGTACTCGGGAGAAGTAGTATAATGTGTTTTGGGGTGTATTTTTACACATACCCATGCTGGGTGGGAGAAATACCTCTGTAAATGCCAATTGTTTAATTTTTTGAAAACACAATTGTCCATTTACAGAGATCTTTCTCCCACTCAGCATGGGTATGTGTAAAAATACACCCCACAGCACATTCTACAAGTTCTCCAGAGTACTGTGATACCACATGTGTGGCACTTTTTTGCACCCTAACTGCGCTAAGGTGCCCAAAGTCCAATGAGTACCTTGAGTATTTCACGGGTTATTTTTGTTTCAAGACTACTCCTCACGGTTTAGGGCCCCTACAATGCCAGTGCAGTATAATAACCCCACTAATGACCCCATTTTAGAAAGAAGACACCCCAGACTATTCTGTTATGACTATGGTGAGTTCATAGAAGATTATATTTTTTGTCACAAGTTAGCGTTAAGTGACTATTTCTGCCAAAAAAAAACAATAGAAAAGAATTTCTGCAAACTAGTGACAAAAAATAAAAATTTTTATGAACTTAACATACTCCGAACGGAATACCTTGGGGTGTCTTCTTTCTAAAATGGGGTCACTTTTGGGGTTCCTATACCGCCCTAGCATTTTACTGGCCAAAAAATGTGAGTAGACTGTAAAACAAAAATTTGAAAATGACTGTTCAGGGTTATAAGCATCTGCAAATTTTGATGACAGGTGGTTTTTGAGGGGGCGAATTTTGTGTAACCGGTCATAAGCAGGGTGGCCTCTTAGATGACAGGTTGTATTGTGCCTGATTTGATGGATAGGAGTGCTAGGGGGTGACAGGCGGTGATTGATGGGTGTCTCAGGGGGTGGTTAGAGGTGAAAATAGATGCAATAAATGCACTGGGAAGGTGATCGGAAGGGGGTCTGAGGGTGATCTGAGGGTTTGGCAGATTGATCGTTAGTCCACACGGGGCAAATTAGGGCCTGATCTGATGGGTAGGTGTGATAGGGGGTGACAGGAGGTGATTCATGAGTGTCTTAAGGTGTGATAAGAGGGGGGAATAGATGCAAGCAATGCACTGGCGAGGTGATCAGGGCTGGTGTGTGATGGCGTTCAGAGGGTGTGGTAGGGGGCTTAAGTGCCCTAGGGACAGATAGGGGTCTAATCTGATGGCTAGCAGTGACAGGGGGTGATTGATGGGTAATTAGTGGGTGTTTGGAGGAGAGAACAGATGTAAACACTGCACTTGGGAGTTGATCTGATGTCTGATGTGCAGGCTATTGGTGTGGGTGGGTGATCAGATTGGCCGCAAGGGGCAGCTTAGGGGCTGATTGATGGTTGGCAGTACCAGGGGGTAATTGATGTGTGGCAGTGACAGGGGGTGTTTGATGGGTGATTGACAGGTGATCAGTGTGTTATTACAGGGAAGGAAAGATGTAAATAATGCCCTGGCGAATTGATAAGGGCAAGTCTAAGGGCAATCAGAGCATGTAGGCGGGTGATTGGGTGCCCGCAAGGGGCAGATTAGGATCTGATGGGTAACAGTGACAGGTAGTGATAGGGGGTGATTGATGGGTGATTACTGGGTAATTAGTGGGTGTTTAGAGAATAGAATAGATGTAAACACTGCGTTTGGGATGTGATCTGATGTCGGATCTGCGTGCGATCTGTTGATGTGGGTGGGTTATCAGATTGCCCGCAAGGGGCATGTTAGGGGCTGATTGATGGGTGGCAGTGATAGGGGGTGATTGACAGGTGATTGACAGGTGATCAGGGGGGGAATAATGCATACAGTACATGGGGGGTGTGGTCTGTGGGGTGGCCTGTGGAGAATCTGAGGGGTGGGGGGGTGATCAGGAGGGAGCAGAGGTCAGTTTAAGATTTAAAAAAAAAATTTGAAAGATAGTGACAGGGAGTGATTGATGGGTGATTAGGGTGGTGATTGGGTGCAAACATGGGTCTGGGGGTGGGGGGGTCTGAGGGAAGCTGTGGGCGATCATGGGGCAGGGGGGGGGGAAATCAGTGTGCTTGTTGCAGACTAGGGTGGCTGCAGCCTGCCCTGGTGGTCCCTGGGACACTGGGACCACCAGGGCAGGAGGCAGCCTGTATAATACACTTTGTAAACATTACAAAGTGTATTATACACTTTGTATGCGTCGATCGTCGTGTTAACATCTCGCCGACGCTTCCGTGTGGCCGGCGGGATGTAGTGGAGGTTGAGCGGAGTCGAGCGGAGGTGGAGGATCACGTCACAGATGACGCGATCGCTCCACCCATGCCCTTAAAAGACCCGCCTTCTCTGCGGGTTAGCAGGTCCTTGTGGGCTCCACTTCCCGGCCGCCGCTGTGCGTTAGGCGGTCAGGAAGTGGTTAAACATCAATAAATATTGTACTGTTACCCAATTTAGTAGTTTACTTATTTACACTGTTGTCATGTTGTATTGTTTTTTTATTAATAATCATTATTAATAGTAGATAGAATATTAACTTTAAAATTACTATGTGGATTTTTAAATAATGTGAAATTATATTAAAAATGTATTACCTTTATTATAAAACTTTATTTAACTTAAAATGTATACAGTTATTCAATACAATTGTGTCAAGCTTCATGTAAAAATAACTTAATTTACTTTATTTTCACGTTATAAACACATTCAGATTGCCTTTATTCACTACGTAGGTATTACTCAGTTCAACCACATTACCACTTTTTTTTTCATTTGGTTTACTGCCGTGTTCCATCATAATTAAACCCACCACTTCAACAAAACTGCCCATTACAAGCTGCCATTACTAAACATGACGCACTTAGAAATAAAAGACCAGCTTCACTATCTAGCACCCCCTACTGACCAGTCAGTGTACAATAATGAATGTTACATTCATTATTTTACACTGACTGGTCAGTAGGGGGTGCTAGATAGTGAAGCAGGTCTTTTATTTCTAAGTGCGTCATTTTTAGTAATGGCAGCTTGTAATGGAAATTTTTGTTGAAGTGGTGGGTTTAATTATCTTATTCTATGTCCAAGCTACCTTTAATTGAACAAAATGAAAATTAAACATAACGTTCTTTTCATAGTGTAATGTAATAAACGCTAAATGATTAATATGTATTTTGGGGATGAATTCTATAGGTGTTGGTTGATCAATTTTTTCGAAAAGCTGACGTAATTTAAATAACTGATGATAACATCCTCCTCACATATAACATGTCTATAACAGTCGGCAGATATGTACTTGATTTTTCGTTTGCAATTCATGTAATAATCTTTTATTTAATTTCGAATGAAATTCTTACTATAAATATTTACATCAATGCGTTGGATACTAAAAGGCATGTATTTTCCATATGTGATTAAATATAAAAAAAAATGTCATCAACTTATGCTTCTAAATAACATGTGAATAAAAGCATTTATATTATTTCTGTTCAGTAATTTTTTGATCCCTATAATAAAGATTAGAATTTCGAAATCTATGCTGAATATAAAAATAATGAGTAATACCAATTATTAATTAGTTACTAGAAACGTCCGACATTACTTTAAATAAATTTTTCTCACCATGTACTCCAACTATATCTTGGCACAAAGCACGACAGACCTTGTGTCTAGCAAGGAAGATCGTGCTTTTATTATTTCACTTTTAACATGATTAGTTGTTTCTCGTGTCAATCACAGTATTGTAATTTTTCTGATGGCTCTCATTGGTTTAAAAAAATATATTAGCATATCACGAGGTTCATGCAAGTGCGTGCACGTGAGAATCACGTTATTGTCATGCGTGGTTTTTTTCCAATGTAATTTATATTTAATATTAAGTGTCAACAATATTATTTAATCAATATACCTATGTATATTTTTTATGACTTTATGCAAAATTTAAGTAGCTTTACTGAGTATTTAAATCCTTTACGTGAATTTTTAGAAATATAGGTATGCTTCTTTAATAGTTTCGCGGGCCTAGATGTTCATAGTCTCGCGAGATTTCCCTATTCCCTACATTTAGTTGGCCGTGTGACCTCGCTCATTGTTGCACGCAGCTTGCGTTAAGCGAAGACAGCAGCTTCCGAAGATGAAACGACGACAGAAGTCGCAGGGCGGTGGCCACACCAAAAAGAACGATAAAGGAAGAAAAAGCGAGCATCCACAATCCGTGTCAATGAGGGACAAGAAGACCACTGTTCGTGCTGATACATTTAATGTCGAGAAATCCGGTGCCACTGAAAGACACACCCGATCGCAAAAGAAAAAAGACAAAGAAAAACCTGGAACAAGTACAGCAGTGCAAGAACAATTGAAGGATGACCATGAAAAGGTTATCAAGAAGCCAAAAGATAAAAAAATTTCAAAAGAAGACACGAATGCAAACAAGGCTGAAAATGTCCAGACTAAAGTCCTTGATCTAACACAGTACAGAGATAACCAAGTCTTTCAAACAGAAGAATCCAGCAGCGAATCCAATTCTGATCAGGAAGACCAAGAAGACAGTGATGCCTCTCTCACTGTGAAATGTGCTCGAAGTATAGACGATTCTGGATCAAGCGTACTATTAATGGAAGAAGAGGAAAAAAGTGGTGAAGAGCAATCATTGCTTATGGGAACTAATAGAAAAAGAGCATTCAAATTCACTGAAGAAGAGAATTTAGAGTTATGCGCGCACCTGTGCCCTTGTTTTAAGTACATATTCACCAGAGAACAAAATGCTGAAGAGTTGCGAAAGAAGGAGAAAGTCTGGGAGGACATCGCTCTACAGGTATATTTTTTTTTTATATATATATTAATAATATTTTTTTACAGATATGTTTTACTGATTTATTTAAAAATATATTTAACAGAATAATAATATTTTTAATAAATTTTAGAAGTAACTAATTAGGTGTGACATCGTACATTCCATATGTTATGTCAATTTTTTTTATTTTATTTATATATGTATTTGTCATTGACAATAAATGTTTGACTGTGTAATCTGAAATAAATAGCTCTATAGTAGAAAACGTATGGGGAACGTCATATTCATTATTTTTTTTGCATTGTGTATGTGTGCTAGAAAATACCACTTCCATCTTTTTTTTTTTTTTAGGACTGTAATTGTAGTACACTTTTATGTTTTTAATAAAAATTAAAAAAAAAAAGGGTGGGAGAGGTTTATAATACAGTAAAGAATTTAGTTATTTTGAATTTCTATGCTTTGATGAATTACAATAAGAATCTTTACACGGCTGCTAGCGCTATTAAATAGAAAACTTTATTAAAATAACTAAATGGACACAAGTTTCACACGTTGTGTACTGCATTGTGTTCTTCTTACACTGTTTAAATAAATGAGATTCCTTTTGTCACTTATTCGCCATAGAAACTCCTCCTATTCCCGCACATACAATTGATACCACACTGAGAGGGGCGTGTAAGAGGGCGATTCCATCAGTTTATAAAGAGCGGAAGTGCCTTGTATTTACACTGAACGGAAGTAGATAGTGTATAATACATTCGTAGTTATGAGTGCATATTGACTGGTTCTGCTGAGTGATAGTGCCGGTGTAGTGTCAGAATGTGCAGCCCCGCACGTTGAGCCGCTCTATTTCTTCTGCGCATGTGGTTATGGGACGTACGTGCTACGTCATACTCCAACACTGCAGTTCGTGTAGCGTGATGAATGTGTATATTTCTGTGCTGCTCTGCTTTATCATTATACTACACCCATTGCTCTCCGCCCCTTCTGCGGTGGTGGATGGAGGCGGCCACAACGTTTATATACAATTCAGCAGCAGGAAAACGGTCATGCGCTCTTCTGCTGAAGACGTGTATCCTGATGGTGTAGTACGCGATGACGTGTCCTCTGCAACGAGCTGGGTTGCTCTCGGGCTGCCTATTATGACATAACAATAGCGAATATGGGGTGTAGAATAATGGTAAAGCAGAGCAGCACTGAAATATAGACATTCATCACAATACACCAAACTGCATCGGTGGTGGAAGACCTAGCAAGCACGTCCCATAACCGCATGCACAGAAGCAACAGAATTGCCCAACCTGCCGGGCTGCCAGTTCTGACACTACACAGTTTCTGATATATCATTGAAATCAAATACTTATTTCTACAATCAGGTACTTAGTAGTTATTAATTTATTTAAAAGGTTTGCATGGTGAAAATTTTAAGATTTATTGTAATGATTAAATACAAATAATATTTTTTCTGATAGCATCGGACTGGGATTTCGATTATGTATAATTAATATTGTACCTAAATGCGTATTGCACGAGTTTTGCTGAAATTCATCATTACACTAATAGCATCCGTATTAATATAAATCTTTGCTCTTTCCTCCAAAGTTTTGTGGATTTGGTTGGGAAGAACCCACAGAAATTTTACAGTCATCCATACAGAGGAATGCATTGTAAAGTCAATATTCTCATGTCTTACATGCTGTTGTTGTGTCTTATTAAGATGCATGTTAAGTTGATATGCCACGTATGCCCATTTTTTTTTTAAATTTTTGGAGTGTCGGATGTGTGGAAGCAGAGGTAATTATAATGTTACCATCCTCAGCATTATGAAATAGTAAAAGCCAGCGGACAGTCTACAATTGCGCATGCGTTGCAGTGCAAATCCACAGGAATTTTTAATCAGACACAACACCGGTGTAATGTCTGATTTCGCTGCCCGGAAGGTCACGTCCACACTGAGTACCACGCATGCTTAGTGTGAAGTTAATTATGCTGCTATGGGTAAAATAAAAAATATCTCCGCTGCCACATATCATATATTCACCAAATTTTCAGGGTAGGTAGAGAATCCCACGAACGACCTCTATGGAAAATTGCAGCCCCCGAGCCCCGCTGGTTCAGGAGATAGATTAGATAAATGTATCTCGAGAATCAGTGGGTCTCGGGGGCTGCAATTTGGCATGGAGGTAGTTCTGGGGGTCACCTCTCTACCCTTGAAATTTGGGGAGTGAAAGAGGTGCGGGAGCGGAGATATTTATTATTTTACCACCAGCAGCATAATTAAAATGGAGTTGTGGCCGCAAATTCTCCAACTGCGCATGCGTAGCAGTGCAAAACCACAGGCAGCATAATGAGACACAACACCGGGACTATTTCCCTTTGTTCCTGTATTGATTTATTGCACTTCCTGTTGCTTAATTGGCTTGCATCTGCACAACATGGGTGGGGGGGGGTGCTTGAATTTAAATCAATTGTATACATGAACATATAGGAAAATGAAGCAAATACATATATTTTTAAAACATAAGTAGTTATTCTGAAGTGAATGTTTCTATGCCAGACGCTATTCAGCCGCTGAAGCGTCATAGAACAGTCCCAATTTATTGCCCCCTATTAAGATCTTGTCAATACCTAAAACTGGTACAAAGACATTGTTCCTTGTACGTGTAAAGTTCACCAAGTAAAGTCAGGTTATCTTTTTACAGTTATTTTGATGAAATAATCTATTTATAGTTAATTTCACCTGTATTCTTATAATAATTACGTTAAGTAATGTATGATTGACTTCATTTTTATTTAGGTATCTTCAGTTTCACAAATTGACCGTTCAGCTTATAGCTGTCTTCGAAGGTTTCAGGACTGCAAGTCAAAAGTACAAGACAAGATATCACGGGAAAAGTTCACTACAGTTCATTACAATAAATGGGAGAGAAAACTTTGCGATGCTATCTTTCGAAATCCAAATCTCGGACGTAGGAAAGGTAAATTTTTGTTTTGTTTAACATTAAAAATGTAAAAAAAAAAATTGCGTACTTTACCTGCCTACTTTGTGACACCAGTGCCTTTGCAGTAGTGCAGTACATTGTCCTGTTAGTGACACTTTGAGAATGTCTATAGATAGTGTACGTAAAAGGTAAAGTATTTGCATTTACGCATCACTGTCACTGTATGACTCGTGGGACAGGGAGAGACGCTTAGCCGACATCCGTGACATGCTGTTTGATATACCTATCCCATGACTGCCTTTACTGCAAATAGATTGTGAATGTATTTAATTCAGAAACTGCTCACAATCTGTGAAGCCGGTGCAGTTGCTGCACCCTGCCAACGCATACATTACCTGTTCCAGCGGCGCGACTAACCAGGTCCCTGCTGTTTTCTTGTACACTCCATAATGTGGACCGTTCCTTCAGCTACTGAACTTCAAGGCTAGGGTAACTTTAAACTGTGGATGGCGCTGTACTGTTTACCCTTCCGGCCAGAACTGAAAGTTCTGTCTAGCTGGTTAAATGGTCCATATCCAGGAGCGTATGCAATACAGCGGTGTACATGCTAGTGGCGGTACATAAAAAGTATATCCGCTGCATTGCTTTGGTCATTGTGAATTTGACCAACGGTAGCCATGCACTCCCGACCCTTAAGCGATAGATAAAACTCTTCCTCACGGATGGTTCAACGCGAACTTCTGATGTCACTCGAACAATGATTGGTGTATCAGCGTTATACACGGTGATTTCACGGCCGATTGCATCACTGTGATCGGATCGGCTGTATATAATTGTTAAAATCATTAGGTGTATGGGCCACTTTAGCAGTCATAATTCAGCAAAGTGCATTGTTTTTTTAGAAGACTATCTCATCATCAATTTTAAAAGCAGGTGATACTCTTGGACTACCCAATAAGTTGGAGACCATAAAATTCTGGCGTGTAATTATCTAAAATTATAATTTATATTTTTTTTATTGTAGTTGTGTTTAAAATGTTAAAATTAATGAGTATTCATTATCACTGTTATGTATTGCAAAAGTTGAAAGAATTCATGAATATAACCACATGGGGGCAGGCTTGGGTAAGAATTTAAATTTTAAAACAAAGACTGACCTATGGGAATGGATGTGAAAAGGCACATAGAATGCTCAAGTATATATTTTATCATAGTTTTTATTGATGACGTTGAGCAGTAAACAATGAAACGAAGAACCGGGACTAAACGATATTGAACTTACCTGTATATTGCATCTTGATTTTCCTGCTGTTCTGATGTTGATTGCTGTAAAAATTCAATTTGTATAGTGTCTGCCTAACTTTGCATAGCAATAAATTTGCACATGCATCAAAAATTGTGCCACCAGTTAACTATTTTTAAAGCTTATGTCCAAGGCGTTATGTGGTTACTGCACCTGTTATTTAAAGTGTGAGTAAATTAGTAACATAACCTGGGTATGTTGGTCAATATTTTTCAGGGCTGGTGAGTTGGTCAAAAAAAACAACGACTCAGATTCCTTAATTTAGGATTGGAAAAATTCCGACTACTGGACTCAGACTCCTTTAATTAGCATATTAATTTTTTGTTTATTAAAAGTATGTACCGTGAAATTAGTCTCATAACTGGCAACGCTTAGTTATTTAACAAGAGAACTGAAGTGTGAGGGATATGTCAAATACTATATGTATTCAATTTGTTACAAAACTAGTCCTTGGTAAGAGTACTTGGTAAAGGTACAAACCATAACAAAGAAAATCTATCATGACCTAGGTAATGTAACAGTGGTTGCATGTAAGAATGTTGTGACGGTACTCTTCAGGGGAACGAGTTAATTATTCATCTATTACACATTATTCATGTAAAATCTGAACATGGATCATATCTTAGGCAATGTAGCTGTGGGTACATGTACTAGTGATGTGCAGGTACGGTGCAGGTGAATGTGGAGATTCTTCCTCTATTACACATTCTTCTTGCAAAATCTGAACCAGGATTATGGATGACAGACAACACCTATCAGTTCAATATGCACAAAATTGTAAGTGAATTCCCTCTATCTCTGTGGGGAGTGCATATGTATAGTAAAGTACTGCTGTGTAACAACATAATTCTGAGAATGATGAAATTAATGATTTCTACCGACATTTGGCATCCTCTGGCCCCCTTCAGGCTAATCAGTCCCTCGCTGTCCTCCTCCACCACTTGCATGTTCTACTATGAATCAAGGTACTTGAGCCAGTCTGTCATAGTGCGCATGCACACACTCCGCCGCCTGAAGCTTACTACACATGCGCATCACTATTGCACAGGTGCAACATTTTCCTGGCTGTGGCAGCGGCACGTGGCTGGACTGCGCTGACTGGCTGAATTTCCATGGACAAATAGCATAAGATCAAGGTGGTGGAGGAGGACAGCGAGGGACTGATTTGCCTGAAGGGGGCTGGAGGAAACCGCAGTAGTATATAAAAAATTTACTTTTCATCCCTCTCATGTACCCTGTAATTTGTATTCACCAAACCTAATTTTAACAACATATCAAATAATTTGATTTCATGTGCAAACAGAGCGCACACATTTGCATAAACCATCATCCATGCTGAAATATTTATATCTCATCCTCCATCGATTAATGGCACGGCTACACATCAGGCTTCATAGTTACAGCATAGATGTTATGTAGTATATTTATAATATGTTCCAGTGTACACATCATATATAGTGTACAGTAACAATCAGATACGTATATATGAATTAAAAAATCCGATGACTGCTTTATGGAAGCAGCACAAGTAACTAATTTTGGTTGCTTTATTAGATTTTTGTGGACTGAGCACAGCTATTAATGTATATTGTGTGTATAAATAGTTGAGTTTTATGAGTAATATTTCAGAAATAGAACATTGTACCATACTTTGAATTTTAATTCCAGTTGCAATTTCATTAGGATTTAAAATGCAATTGTTACCAACTACAACTCCGACTCCAGGCGCGAAAAATTGCTACGACTAAGACTTCTCGACTCCGACTCAGACTCCACAACCCTGAAATTTCTTCACACTGTTTAGGAAAAAAAAAAACCTTATTTTTTTTTTTAAGGATATTAAAATCCTTTTTTTTTTTATGTTCAAAATATTTATTATATTGATAAATATCTTTTTTATTCAAGTATCATTGTTAAATTCAATACATTTTTAAATACAATTAAAAGCTATTGTACAAGGTTCATTTTTTATCTAAACATTTTATTTTGATAGGAACTAAAAGAAAGAAGAATTCCTCGGCAAAGAAGATAGTGTATAAGAGAGCAGTTAGTACAGAAAACGATTTGGATTTGGAAATTGAAAGTATTGAGAATGTTGTGTCCAGATCCAAAGTTTTGGAGAGTTTGGATGAAGAAGGTTAATATTTTGCACAATTTATATGTTATAGTTAACATATCAATAAGCATAATTTGTTGTATATTTTAATCTCTTTCCAATGTTGCTTTCTGAATGTAATTGTATACTTGATAATTTTTTCTTTTTTTTTTTGTAATTTCTGGAAATAAGCAGACATGACTGCATCATATGATGTAAATGAAAAAACTAACGTTTCTAAAATATGACAGTTTTACAAACAACACGTAGCAATTTTTTTCCGGTTGGATAATTAGACATAAAGCATTCTTCTTCTAGGTTGATGGTCTGTTCCCTATTAATCTTAAAAATATTTTACATCTTATATCTTACCTTTGAATTTTTTTTGCATTAAAAAGAATTTAATGCCATTAGCTCTGTTCTAGTGTCCATAACAAGCATAGCAATAATGAAATCGGCACGTCCTGTATATAACCCAACAAGTAAAATACAAGTGAATATAGTACACTGTGTATTAACAGATAATGCCCTTAAAGAGAACACGAGGTGGGTTTGAAGAATGTTATGTGCATACAGAGGCTGGATCTGCCTATACAGCCCATCCTCTGTTGCTATCCCAAACCTACCTAAGGTCCCCCTGCACTCCGCAATCCCCCATAAATCTCAGCCGTGCTGTGAGGCTGTGTTTACATCTGTAGTGTCAGTCTCGGCTGCTCCCCCGCCTCCTGCATAGTTACGGTCCCTGCCACCATTACTTCACCTCCAATCAGCAGGGAGGGAAGGGATGCAGGCGGGGACCGGAGTTCTGCAGGAGGCGGGGAGAGCAGCAGACTGACACTATAGACATAAACACAGGCAGCTCTGACAAACTGTTTGTCAGCAGCATGGCTGTGATTTATGAGGGATTGCAGAGTGCTGGGGGACCTAATGGGGGTTTGGGATAGAAACAGAGGCTGGGCTGAATAGGCAGATCCAACCTCTGTATGCAGATAACATTCTTTAAACCCACCTCGGGTTTTCTTTAAATTAATAATATTATTATGAAAAAATTTAAATAATGTCTACAGTGTAGTATTGTGATAAAAAACATATGGAATGAGAGTTAAATATAGCTAGTTGTATGTCTTAATCATGTTCACACAAAAATCAATATTGGTTTAATAAGTAAACAAATCAGTTCAATCAGCACAACTTAGCTTGACAGCACTAGTAAAATATTAAAAAATTATGATAGTTAATGTTATATGTAGCATTTTTATCTTACATATGTTCATCCACAAAATGAAATGGTACACCCATGACCCTGTTCGGTCCAGTTTATTGGTAGTTCAAGATCCCTAGCATATCACAGTTAAAATAGAGTACCTAAGCCTTGACAAGCAAGATTATTTGTGTACACAGTGGATATAACTTCATTTAAATGGAATGAACACACAAATAATCATGGTTAATTTTAAAAGATGTTAGTTAGTATGTATTCTGCCTTGCTGTCTGTGATATTTGTGATTTTACATGAAAATTAAAGGACCACTGTAGAGAGAGGTATATGGAGGCTTCCATGTGCAATTGCTTTACATGTATTTCAGTTGCCTGGCATCAAGGCTGCTGTATTTGTCTTCAGTAGCCTGAGAATAGCACCTGAGAAAAAAAGGCATTTATTACTATAATTTACTGATTTTTAATAATACAAATCCATATCTGATTCATGCTTCTATAGGTGGAATTCCTTCTTTAATATTGTAGACAATGGCTATGCATGGTTGCCTGTCAAATTTGGTACACAAAAAAAAAAAAAAAAATTACAGCCTCCATAGACCTTTGTCTTCAATTCGCATGTGTGAGAAATATTTTATTTTTAATTTGTTTGATCGTGTCTATTGTACTCTTATGCTATTATACATAATTTGTATGTAGCACAAAATCTTATGCGCATATTGATATCATGACATCCAGCGCTACCCTGAATACCTTTAATTACTGCACACTATGATAAATATTCATTCTTACTGTCACAAATTACTGTATAAAAGCATTATTCATACAAAAAATCCAGATAGTGTGACAAAAAAGGGCTCTGATTCAAAATCATGTAATTCGACTACTTAGTCTCCTGTACTTCCAATAATTATGTTAATACTTATCATTTATGTTCATTTTTTATAAAATTAATTAAACTACAAATCATCAGTGTATGAAAATAAATATTTCGACTCGTAATCATGGTTTTTAAGATTTCACAAAATCAGGGTTCTTGAGTAGGTTTCTTTGTACCATATGCAATTCACTTTTTCAAAATAGTTTTATCGTAGGTGAAGTTTAGAAGCTTTAAATTAAAATGCCTTTTAAGCCACCAGAGGACAAGAAAATGTCTAAAACAAATTTTGATAGTACCCTTTCAACTACCTTTTTTTTTTTTTTTTGCTTTTTAAAGAGCTGAAAAAGTACGTAAATAGAATATTAAAAATTATCTCCTGTGAGGAAAGTTATTTGAAATAGTGATTTGCATATGGCCCCTAGTCTAAATACACACTTCTGATTTGAAGTGTATTAATATATATAAAATGAGTTATTAATTTCTACACAATAATTTATGTAAAATTTCTTGTACAGAACATGAAAGCAAAGAAGTGGCTTTACCAGCGAAAAACAAGAAGACAAATAAAATTGGAAATGGAAAAGAAGGAAAAAAAGAGAACAATAACACCAGTGGTACAAAAATCGGAAAAAAGACTCAGGAAACACAGGAGTCCGTGACACCCATGGAAAGAAAAAGAAAAGAGGACGAAAATCATGCTCATGATGAAAACATAAGTGAAGGAAACTCTAACGTGTGTGACAACATAGACCCTGGTAATGGGAATGAATCATCCCAAAGAAAAATCACAGTTACTGTTGACATGCAGAAGAAGTCAGAAACCACAAAACAAGAGGTTACTAAATTAGTAGCTAGTGAGAAAACAACCGAAATGTCAAAAAGACCAAAGCGCTCTGCAACCAAAAACTACACACAGTGCAATGAATACGTTTACGATGCTTGTGTTTACAGCCTTGAAAAAAAAAACAAAGCGGTAAAAGAAAAGTGTGTTTCAGGGATTGTGGAATATGAGGTGTCTTCCAATGACGATGAGAAATTAGGTAATGATACACCATCCAAAGAGATAGAAGTGAAGGGAAAAATTAGGGAGAAGACAGGAAATGTGGTTGAAGAATCCGAAGTCGAGGCAGAAAGTGTAGAAAGTATAGAAAACAGTGATTCAAATAAAGAAACTGAGCCAGTTTCCAAAAGTATTACTCAAGACATTAGTGACGCAATGTTACAAAGAACCACTACTTTACATATGGACCGTATGTTAAATCTTTCCAAAAACATATATGAGCTCATGAGTCTACTCTTAGAAAATCTAAAGTATGTCCATGAAAATCAGCTTGAGATTTTAACCACTTCAGCCTACAGCTTCGAAAATCTTATGCATCCGAGCAATGTTCACCTCCCATTCATTCGCTAATAACTTTATCGCTACTTATCAAAATTAATTGATCTATATCTCATTTTTTCCGCCACTAATTAGGCTTTCTTTAGGTAGTACATTTTGCTAAGAGCCACTTTACTGTAAATACATTTTAACAGGAAGATTAAGATAGAAATGGAAAAAAATCATTATTTCTCAGTTTTTGGCCATTATAGTTTAAAATTAATACATGCTACAGTAATTAAAACCCATGCATTTTATGTGCCCATTTGTCCCGCTTATTACACCATTTAAATTACGTCCCTATCACAATTTATGGCGCCGATATTTTATTTAGAAATAAAGGTGCATTTTTTCAATTTGCGTCCATCACCATTTACAAGCTTATAATTTTAAAAAATTTAATAAGATACTCTCTTGACATGTATATTTAAAAAGTTCAGACCCTTAGGTAACTATTTATGTAGTTTTTTTTTTTTTTTAATTGTAATTTTTTTTATTTTTTTTTTAATACAAAACTGTATATGGGTAATTTAGTTTGGGAGGTAAATAGCCAATTTTAGATGTAATGTAATGTATTTTTTTATTCAGTACAGGTATGTGGGTGCAGTTTACTATTTGGCCACAAGATGGCCACATTCAAAAAATTCCTAGATGCGAACGATGTCGCATCTAGGAACTAAAAAGAAGAGAAGAAGTGTCCTGGGGGCAGAAATACCACGCTCTCTGATGAGAAAGCGTCGGTATTTCTGCCGGGGATTTAGATCGGTGAATGGGAATTATATTCCCATTCACTGATCGGGGGGGCAGCGGGAGGCAGCGGGAGCGCGCGCGGGCGCGCGCCCGATCGCGCGCACCACACGGCTGCAGCACCACTGCCTATCTGGACGGATATATTCGTCCAGATATGGCGAAGTGGTTAAAAAGGCAGAATGCAATTATGGATGGTGAACGCAAACCTTCTCCATAATTTGATAGACAACATTGCGTCAACACAGTAATGTATGTATTACTGTGTTTAGAGTATTGTCCTTGTTAAACAGTAATTGTTCAGTTGCTTTACAGTTTCCTATTAATAGTGTTATTTTAAGCTCATCCATCGATAAAGTATAAAACATTGAACTGTCCAGTGGCACTGAGGAAAGAGGTAAATGTAGACTGACGTGTTTTTTTCCTTGTAAACAATAAAAGTTGGCTGGTAGGCCTGAAGATACTCTGCCTCTAATATTATCCATAGGCACTGAACAACCATGCAGGGGATCCTGCATTGCATACTTTTAAGTACGATCATACCAGACTACCTACATGCTTATTTGTGATGTTAATCTGAATATAATGCCTAAAATGTAACACATTTTATGTACGACAAATGTAATTGATGTGAAAAAAGTAAACATGGTAGTCTATGGATACATCTTACTTCAGTTTAAATTTAAAAGAAAGGAACTTTTTATTTGTAGTTTAAATTGAGAAATACACCAGCACGGAATTTTATTTATACCTACTTATGTTAAATAAAAACTGCAAAGATTTAGTAATTTTAAGTGTTATGCTGCATACACAATTGAGATAAAAGTCTTTAGCAAATGCAAGATCGTAGATCAATTATAGCACATTCCATGTAGTATCACAGCCATACCTACACAGTCTATTAGATTGAGCTGCACTCCACCAACAGATAAAACCTTGCAAGATGCTGCACACAAAGATGCACGTACTAATTCAAAGGATCTGTTGATTCCAAAAATCAATTGCTGTAAAATTCAATCATAGAATATGAGATCTGCAGATCATAATAACCACGTTGTTTAACTGACTTCATCGGCAGATCTGAAAATACATCATTTCTGATCTGTTCTTCAGATGATGTAAAGATGATTCTCTGTTAATCAAGGTGTGTATGCGGATCTGCAGATCTCATAGACAATGAATGCATATTGATGGAACGGATCTTTAGCATGAACAGGTGTATTGCAGATAATGAACTTTCGAATGTGTACTGTCATCTGTGTGTGCAGCATCGTGTAAAGTGTTTATCTGATGGTGAGTTCAGCTCAATAGAATCTACTGTGTAGGTATGGATCTCATACTGCATGGAATGTGTTAAAATAGTTCTTTTATTTTTCATTTTCCAAATAATTTTATCTGAATTGTGTATGTATCAAAAGTGCAAGATTTTTGTTTTAATTGGAAACACATGTTTAAGTTTTTGATTATCTTAAAATGATAACACAATGTGGGACTCTGGCAAATGATGACGTCACGACGCGTACTGGACATGTGCGAGTGCCCACATTGATGCGCTGGCGCATCTATGTAACGTTATCGCGCATTTGCAGTATCGAGCAGACAGGATTCATGAGCCCAAGTTCTTCTTAAAACTTCATAATTACCCACGTCCGCGGATTTGCATCAAGGCACCCTTGATGCAAATCCGCGGTCGTGGGTACTTGTAAAGTTTTAAGAAGAACTTGGGCTCCACTGCTACCCTCTCCTCTCCTCATGGACAACGGGAGATGAGAGGGTAGGCTCATTAGTACTTGGAGCATTCCCTCTCCTTAGGTGTTTATTTTTTTTTGTTAGTGGGGATACAGTACATGTAAGGGCATTGACAGGATCAAAAAAGTTTGAGACGATTCATGAGGTAGCGTAAGTTAACCGAAATACATATATTTTTGTCTGAAATTATGTAGGACATGTTAACAATAAATACACTATTTAGATACAAGGTTAAATAATTTCAGACACTGATGTTTATTGTAGAGGATATCTTAAAAGTTGTATTTTAAGCTAAATGCTTTAATAAAAAATGTATGGGGTTGTGTGTTTATATGTACTTTACGGCCATTGCGTTACTTGTATGCCTTGTGCATTGTAAACGTTGAAGATTGTTTATATTGAAACATTGTTAATACATATTAAACCTTTTACACCAAAATGTGTATATGTTTAAAATTACTAAATATGGGCATGTGCATTGTTTTGTATTACGCAATATTATGAGCATTGGTAAAATGTTTTACAATACAGGAACTAATACAATTGCTAATTTTAAAATTGTATAATTTTCAATAAACACTAGTTCTTGGGATAAAAATATTCTTGGAATCGATTTTTATTGTACAAATTACAAGTTAACCACTAGAGGACCCACCTTTTACCCCCCCCCCCCCCCTTAGGGACCAGCGCTGTTTTAGAAGATCTGTGCTGGGTGGGCTGTGCAGCCCCCAGCACAGATCAGAGTGCAGGCAGAGCGACCAGATCGCCCCCTTTTTTACCCACTAGGGGGATGATGTGCTGGGGGGGTCTGATCGCTCCTGCCTGCCTGGGTGTTGCGGGGGGTGCACCTCAAAAGCCACCCTCCGCTGCGGGATTCCTCCCCTCCCAAACCTACCTGTTCCCCCCCGGTGATCCGCGCTGCACAGGACGCTATCCGTCCTGTGCAGCCAGTGACAGGCTGTCCCCTGCCACATGGCGGAGATCCCCGGCCGCTGTTTGGCCGGGGAATGCCGATCTGCCTTACGGCGCTGCTGCGCAGCAGCACCGTAAAATGTAAACAAAGCGGATTTTTTCCGCTTGTGTTTACATTTAGCCTGCGAGCCGCGATCGGCGGACCACAGGCTATTCACGGAGCCCCCTGCCGTGAATTGACAGGAAGCAGCCGCTCGCGCGAGCGGCTTCTTCCTGATTAATTAGCCTGCAGCCGGCGATGCAGAACTGCGTCGCTGGTCCTGCAGCTGCCACTTTGCAAACGCGCGGTATGAGTGCGCGGTCGGCAAGTGGTTAAGATTCAATGTTTCTAAATATGTATTTGACAACATTTCACACTGCAGTGTTTGATGACTATTTTTTCTTAAATAATTTTTTAGTTGGTCATCATGAACTTCATTGCATTTATGTCATTGTATCTATGATTGCTAGTTTAAACTGAATGCTGATTAGATGACGAGTAGTTGTTGAAAAATTGAATGAAATCAAACTATATTGGCTTCATTCCTTGAAATGCAATTTGTCATATTCATATTTTGCCAAAGGTAATCATTTGAATCAGTTTAACTGCTTCAATTCTGTGTGTAGTGGAAAAGGGCCATTACAATTGTATTTAGCTATCAATAAGTAATTAACACTTGCTGTAACATAAATATAAGCTGCTGTTTGAGAAAAAATACAATGGGTTACATAATGCACCTTGTTTATCTATGAAGCAAGTAATATAATAAATCTGGTGTCTTCTTTCATGCACATTAACGTCAATTAGTCCATCGCTGTACCAATCCACCACATACAAATGTTACTATGAGTACTGCTAATTAAGCCAGGCAGTCAGTGGTGTCCTTCCACCGTGCCACTTACACAAGCCTTAAGATTGTACACATGCGCCGTAGTGGTGCGCATGTGTAGTACCCCAAGGAGACATTGTGTGTACATGCACAAGTCTAAAGACAGTTTTAAATACCTTGACTTTTACATAAATCTCAAGGTGGTAGAGGAGGACATTGAGGAAATTATTAGGTTCACTTTCTTACACAGCACTAATAGACTCTAGTATGCTCATGCCTTACAGCTCCAGGTAATCCAATATCAATGTTGTGCACTTTGAAGACAGGGGTCTTATCTATCAAACATAAACCTATTTTCCATTGAGCTTGAACCAAGTTGTAGTAGTGGTGTAATTGAATAATTTTATTTGTGAGTACATGCACATCACTGTTACATATAGCGAAATTATTAATGCTACGGCCTGATTCCGTTTCCAATTGGGTTTAAAGAATGTAAAATATAGTATAATTTTCAAATATTAACCTGCATATTACACATACATCATTAATTCATTCAATAATGTAATCAAATTTACATTACATAGGACCTGTTACCTGTTCTTGCTTCCACTCTTTAACATTTGAATAGAGTGCAGGAGTGACAGTGTGTTGGTAGGTATGATGCAGTGCGGCCTATGCCAGCATTGTGGGGTTGAATGGAGTGCAGGAGTGACAGTGTGTTGGTAGGTATGATACAGTGCGGCCTATGCCAGCATTGTGTGGATAAATTGATTGCAGGAGTGACAGTGTGTTGGTAGGTATGATGCAGTGCGGCCTATGCCAACATTGTGGGGTTAAATGGAGTGCAGTAGTGACAGTGTGTTGGTAGGTATGATGCAGTGCGGCCTATGCCAACATTGTGGGGTTGAATGGAGTGCAGTAGTGACAGTGTGTTGGTAGGTATGATGCAGTGCGGCCTATGCCAGCATTGTGGGGTTGAATAGATTGCAGGAGTGACAGTGTGTTGGTAGGTATGATACAGTGCGGCCTATGCCAGCATTGTGTGGTTAAATAGAGTGCAGGAGTGACAGTGTGTTGGTAGGTATGATGCAGTGCGGCCTATGCCAGCATTGTGGGGTTGAATGGAGTGCAGTAGTGACAGTGTGTTGGTAGGTATGATGCAGTGCGGCCTATGCCAACATTGTGGGGTTGAATGGAGTGCAGTAGTGACAGTGTGTTGGTAGGTATGATGCAGTGCGGCCTATGCCAGCATTGTGTGGATAAATTGATTGCAGGAGTGACAGTGTGTTGGTAGGTATGATGCAGTGCGGCCTATGCCAACATTGTGGGGTTAAATGGAGTGCAGTAGTGACAGTGTGTTGGTAGGTATGATGCAGTGCGGCCTATGCCAACATTGTGGGGTTGAATGGAGTGCAGTAGTGACAGTGTGTTGGTAGGTATGATGCAGTGCGGCCTATGCCAGCATTGTGGGGTTGAATAGAGTGCAGGAGTGACAGTGTGTTGGTAGGTATGATACAGTGCGGCCTATGCCAGCATTGTGGGGTTGAATAGAGTGCAGGAGTGACAGTGTGTTGGTAGGTATGATGCAGTGCGGCCTATGCCAGCATTGTGTGGTTAAATAGAGTGCAGGAGTGACAGTGTGTTGGTAGGTATGATGCAGTGCGGACTATGCCAACATTGTGTGGATAAATTGATTGCAGGAGTGACAGTGTGTTGGTAGGTATGATACAGTGCGGCCTATGCCAGCATTGTGGGGTTGAATAGATTGCAGGAGTGACAGTGTGTTGGTAGGTATGAGGCAGTGCGGCCTATGCCAACATTGTGGGGTTGAATGGAGTGCAGTAGGGACAGTGTGTTGGTAGGTATGATGCAGTGCGGCCTATGCCAACATTGTGGGGTTGAATGGAGTGCAGTAGTGACAGTGTGTTGGTAGGTATGATACAGTGCGGCCTATGCCAGCATTGTGGGGTTGAATAGATTGCAGGAGTGACAGTGTGTTGGTAGGTATGATGCAGTGCGGCCTATGCCAACATTGTGGGGTTGAATGGAGTGCAGTAGTGACAGTGTGTTGGTAGGTATGATGCAGTGCGGCCTATGCCAGCATTGTGTGGATAAATTGATTGCAGGAGTGACAGTGTGTTGGTAGGTATGATACAGTGCGGCCTATGCCAGCATTGTGGGGTTGAATAGATTGCAGGAGTGACAGTATGTTGGTAGGTATGATGCAGTGCGGCCTATGCCAACATTGTGGGGTTGAATGGAGTGCAGTAGTGACAGTGTGTTGGTAGGTATGATGCAGTGCGGCCCATGCCAGCATTGTGTGGATAAATTGATTGCAGGAGTGACAGTGTGTTGGTAGGTATGATACAGTGCGGCCTATGCCAGCATTGTGGGGTTGAATAGATTGCAGGAGTGACAGTGTGTTGGTAGGTATGATGCAGTGCGGCCTATGCCAACATTGTGGGGTTGAATGGAGTGCAGGAGTGACAGTGTGTTGGTAGGTATGATACAGTGCGGCCTATGCCAGCATTGTGTGGATAAATTGATTGCAGGAGTGACAGTGTGTTGGTAGGTATGATACAGTGCGGCCCATGCCAGCATTGTGTGGTTAAATAGAGTGCAGGAGTGACAGTGTGTTGGTAGGTATGATACAGTGCGGCCTATGCCAGCATTGTGTGGATAAATTGATTGCAGGAGTGACAGTGTGTTGGTAGGTATGATACAGTGCGGCCCATGCCAGCATTGTGTGGTTAAATAGAGTGCAGGAGTGACAGTGTGTTGGTAGGTATGATGCAGTGCAGCCTATGCCAACATTGTGGGGTTAAATAGAGTGCAGGAGTGACAGTGTGTTGGTAGGTATGATGCAGTGCGGCCTATGCCAACATTGTGGGGTTGAATGGAGCGCAGTAGTGACAGTGTGTTGGTAGGTATGATGCAGTGCGGCCTATGCCAACATTGTGGGGTTGAATAGAGTGCAGGAGTGACAGTGTGTTGGTAGGTATGATGCAGTGCAGCCTATGCCAACATTGTGGGGTTAAATAGAGTGCAGGAGTGACAGTGTGTTGGTAGGTATGATGCAGTGCGGCCTATGCCAACATTGTGGGGTTGAATGGAGTGCAGTAGTGACAGTGTGTTGGTAGGTATGATGCAGTGCGGCCTATGCCAGCATTGTGTGGATAAATTGATTGCAGGAGTGACAGTGTGTTGGTAGGTATGATACAGTGCGGCCTATGCCAGCATTGTGGGGTTGAATAGATTGCAGGAGTGACAGTGTGTTGGTAGGTATGATGCAGTGCGGCCTATGCCAGCATTGTGGGGTTGAATGGAGTGCAGGAGTGACAGTGTGTTGGTAGGTATGATACAGTGCGGCCTATGCCAGCATTGTGTGGATAAATTGATTGCAGGAGTGACAGTGTGTTGGTAGGTATGATGCAGTGCGGCCTATGCCAACATTGTGGGGTTAAATGGAGTGCAGTAGTGACAGTGTGTTGGTAGGTATGATGCAGTGCGGCCTATGCCAACATTGTGGGGTTGAATGGAGTGCAGTAGTGACAGTGTGTTGGTAGGTATGATGCAGTGCGGCCTATGCCAGCATTGTGGGGTTGAATAGATTGCAGGAGTGACAGTGTGTTGGTAGGTATGATACAGTGCGGCCTATGCCAGCATTGTGTGGTTAAATAGAGTGCAGGAGTGACAGTGTGTTGGTAGGTATGATGCAGTGCGGCCTATGCCAGCATTGTGGGGTTGAATGGAGTGCAGTAGTGACAGTGTGTTGGTAGGTATGATGCAGTGCGGCCTATGCCAACATTGTGGGGTTGAATGGAGTGCAGTAGTGACAGTGTGTTGGTAGGTATGATGCAGTGCGGCCTATGCCAGCATTGTGTGGATAAATTGATTGCAGGAGTGACAGTGTGTTGGTAGGTATGATGCAGTGCGGCCTATGCCAACATTGTGGGGTTAAATGGAGTGCAGTAGTGACAGTGTGTTGGTAGGTATGATGCAGTGCGGCCTATGCCAACATTGTGGGGTTGAATGGAGTGCAGTAGTGACAGTGTGTTGGTAGGTATGATGCAGTGCGGCCTATGCCAGCATTGTGGGGTTGAATAGAGTGCAGGAGTGACAGTGTGTTGGTAGGTATGATACAGTGCGGCCTATGCCAGCATTGTGGGGTTGAATAGAGTGCAGGAGTGACAGTGTGTTGGTAGGTATGATGCAGTGCGGCCTATGCCAGCATTGTGTGGTTAAATAGAGTGCAGGAGTGACAGTGTGTTGGTAGGTATGATGCAGTGCGGACTATGCCAACATTGTGTGGATAAATTGATTGCAGGAGTGACAGTGTGTTGGTAGGTATGATACAGTGCGGCCTATGCCAGCATTGTGGGGTTGAATAGATTGCAGGAGTGACAGTGTGTTGGTAGGTATGAGGCAGTGCGGCCTATGCCAACATTGTGGGGTTGAATGGAGTGCAGTAGGGACAGTGTGTTGGTAGGTATGATGCAGTGCGGCCTATGCCAACATTGTGGGGTTGAATGGAGTGCAGTAGTGACAGTGTGTTGGTAGGTATGATACAGTGCGGCCTATGCCAGCATTGTGGGGTTGAATAGATTGCAGGAGTGACAGTGTGTTGGTAGGTATGATGCAGTGCGGCCTATGCCAACATTGTGGGGTTGAATGGAGTGCAGTAGTGACAGTGTGTTGGTAGGTATGATGCAGTGCGGCCTATGCCAGCATTGTGTGGATAAATTGATTGCAGGAGTGACAGTGTGTTGGTAGGTATGATACAGTGCGGCCTATGCCAGCATTGTGGGGTTGAATAGATTGCAGGAGTGACAGTATGTTGGTAGGTATGATGCAGTGCGGCCTATGCCAACATTGTGGGGTTGAATGGAGTGCAGTAGTGACAGTGTGTTGGTAGGTATGATGCAGTGCGGCCCATGCCAGCATTGTGTGGATAAATTGATTGCAGGAGTGACAGTGTGTTGGTAGGTATGATACAGTGCGGCCTATGCCAGCATTGTGGGGTTGAATAGATTGCAGGAGTGACAGTGTGTTGGTAGGTATGATGCAGTGCGGCCTATGCCAACATTGTGGGGTTGAATGGAGTGCAGGAGTGACAGTGTGTTGGTAGGTATGATACAGTGCGGCCTATGCCAGCATTGTGTGGATAAATTGATTGCAGGAGTGACAGTGTGTTGGTAGGTATGATACAGTGCGGCCCATGCCAGCATTGTGTGGTTAAATAGAGTGCAGGAGTGACAGTGTGTTGGTAGGTATGATGCAGTGCAGCCTATGCCAACATTGTGGGGTTAAATAGAGTGCAGGAGTGACAGTGTGTTGGTAGGTATGATGCAGTGCGGCCTATGCCAACATTGTGGGGTTGAATGGAGCGCAGTAGTGACAGTGTGTTGGTAGGTATGATGCAGTGCGGCCTATGCCAACATTGTGGGGTTGAATGGAGTGCAGTAGTGACAGTGTGTTGGTAGGTATGATGCAGTGCGGCCTATGCCAGCATTGTGTGGATAAATTGATTGCAGGAGTGACAGTGTGTTGGTAGGTATGATACAGTGCGGCCTATGCCAGCATTGTGGTGTTGAATAGATTGCAGGAGTGACAGTGTGTTGGTAGGTATGATGCAGTGCGGCCTATGCCAACATTGTGGGGTTGAATGGAGTGCAGTAGTGACAGTGTGTTGGTAGGTATGATGCAGTGCGGCCTATGCCAGCATTGTGTGGATAAATTGATTGCAGGAGTGACAGTGTGTTGGTAGGTATGATACAGTGCAGCCTATGCCAGCATTGTGGGGTTGAATAGATTGCAGGAGTGACAGTGTGTTGGTAGGTATGATGCAGTGCGGCCTATGCCAACATTGTGGGGTTGAATGGAGTGCAGGAGTGACAGTGTGTTGGTAGGTATGATGCAGTGCGGCCTATGCCAGCATTGTGTGGATAAATTGATTGCAGGAGTGACAGTGTGTTGGTAGGTATGATACAGTGCGGCCTATGCCAGCATTGTGGGGTTGAATAGATTGCAGGAGTGACAGTGTGTTGGTAGGTATGATGCAGTGCGGCCAATGCCAACATTGTGGGGTTGAATGGAGTGCAGTAGTGACAGTGTGTTGGTAGGTATGATGCAGTGCGGCCTATGCCAGCATTGTGTGGATAAATTGATTGCAGGAGTGACAGTGTGTTGGTAGGTATGATACAGTGCGGCCTATGCCAGCATTGTGGGGTTGAATAGATTGCAGGAGTGACAGTGTGTTGGTAGGTATGATGCAGTGCGGCCTATGCCAACATTGTGGGGTTGAATGGAGTGCAGGAGTGACAGTGTGTTGGTAGGTATGATACAGTGCGGCCTATGCCAGCATTGTGTGGATAAATTGATTGCAGGAGTGACAGTGTGTTGGTAGGTATGATGCAGTGCGGCCTATGCCAACATTGTGGGGTTAAATAGAGTGCAGGAGTGACAGTGTGTTGGTAGGTATGATGCAGTGCGGCCTATGCCAACATTGTGGGGTTGAATAGATTGCAGGAGTGACAGTGTGTTGGTAGGTATGATGCAGTGCGGCCTATGCCAACATTGTGGGGTTGAATGGAGTGCAGGAGTGACAGTGTGTTGGTAGGTATGATACAGTGCGGCCTATGCCAGCATTGTGTGGATAAATTGATTGCAGGAGTGACAGTGTGTTGGTAGGTATGATGCAGTGCGGCCTATGCCAACATTGTGGGGTTAAATAGAGTGCAGGAGTGACAGTGTGTTGGTAGGTATGATGCAGTGCGGCCTATGCCAACATTGTGGGGTTGAATGGAGTGCAGTAGTGACAGTGTGTTGGTAGGTATGATGCAGTGCGGCCTATGCCAGCATTGTGTGGATAAATTGATTGCAGGAGTGACAGTGTGTTGGTAGGTATGATACAGTGCGGCCTATGCCAGCATTGTGGGGTTGAATAGATTGCAGGAGTGACAGTGTGTTGGTAGGTATGATGCAGTGCGGCCAATGCCAACATTGTGGGGTTGAATGGAGTGCAGTAGTGACAGTGTGTTGGTAGGTATGATGCAGTGCGGCCTATGCCAGCATTGTGTGGATAAATTGATTGCAGGAGTGACAGTGTGTTGGTAGGTATGATACAGTGCGGCCTATGCCAGCATTGTGGGGTTGAATAGATTGCAGGAGTGACAGTGTGTTGGTAGGTATGATGCAGTGCGGCCTATGCCAACATTGTGGGGTTGAATGGAGTGCAGGAGTGACAGTGTGTTGGTAGGTATGATACAGTGCGGCCTATGCCAGCATTGTGTGGATAAATTGATTGCAGGAGTGACAGTGTGTTGGTAGGTATGATGCAGTGCGGCCTATGCCAACATTGTGGGGTTAAATAGAGTGCAGGAGTGACAGTGTGTTGGTAGGTATGATGCAGTGCGGCCTATGCCAACATTGTGGGGTTGAATGGAGTGCAGTAGTGACAGTGTGTTGGTAGGTATGATGCAGTGCGGCCTATGCCAGCATTGTGTGGATAAATTGATTGCAGGAGTGACAGTGTGTTGGTAGGTATGATACAGTGCGGCCTATGCCAGCATTGTGGGGTTGAATAGATTGCAGGAGTGACAGTGTGTTGGTAGGTATGATGCAGTGCGGCCTATGCCACCATTGTGGGGTTGAATGGAGTGCAGTAGTGACAGTGTGTTGGTAGGTATGATGCAGTGCGGCCTATGCCAACATTGTGGGGTTGAATGGAGTGCAGTAGTGACAGTGTGTTGGTAGGTATGATGCAGTGCGGCCTATGCCAGCATTGTGTGGATAAATTGATTGCAGGAGTGACAGTGTGTTGGTAGGTATGATACAGTGCGGCCTATGCCAGCATTGTGGGGTTGAATAGATTGCAGGAGTGACAGTGTGTTGGTAGGTATGATGCAGTGCGGCCTATGCCAACATTGTGGGGTTGAATGGAGTGTAGTAGTGACAGTGTGTTGGTAGGTATGATGCAGTGCGGCCTATGCCAACATTGTGGGGTTGAATGGAGTGCAGTAGTGACAGTGTGTTGGTAGGTATGATGCAGTGCGGCCTATGCCAGCATTGTGTGGATAAATTGATTGCAGGAGTGACAGTGTGTTGGTAGGTATGATACAGTGCGGCCTATGCCAGCATTGTGGGGTTGAATAGATTGCAGGAGTGACAGTGTGTTGGTAGGTATGATGCAGTGCGGCCTATGCCAACATTGTGGGGTTGAATGGAGTGCAGGAGTGACAGTGTGTTGGTAGGTATGATACAGTGCGGCCTATGCCAGCATTGTGTGGATAAATTGATTGCAGGAGTGACAGTGTGTTGGTAGGTATGATACAGTGCGGCCTATGCCAGCATTGTGTGGTTAAATAGAGTGCAGGAGTGACAGTGTGTTGGTAGGTATGATGCAGTGCGGCCTATGCCAGCATTGTGGGGTTGAATAGAGTGCAGGAGTGACAGTGTGTTGGTAGGTATGATACAGTGCGGCCTATGCCAGCATTGTGGGGTTGAATAGAGTGCAGGAGTGACAGTGTGTTGGTAGGTATGATGCAGTGCGGCCTATGCCAGCATTGTGTGGTTAAATAGAGTGCAGGAGTGACAGTGTGTTGGTAGGTATGATGCAGTGCGGCCTATGCCAACATTGTGTGGATAAATTGATTGCAGGAGTGACAGTGTGTTGGTAGGTATGATACAGTGCGGCCTATGCCAGCATTGTGGGGTTGAATAGATTGCAGGAGTGACAGTGTGTTGGTAGGTATGAGGCAGTGCGGCCTATGCCAACATTGTGGGGTTGAATGGAGTGCAGTAGTGACAGTGTGTTGGTAGGTATGATGCAGTGCGGCCTATGCCAACATTGTGGGGTTGAATGGAGTGCAGTAGTGACAGTGTGTTGGTAGGTATGATACAGTGCGGCCTATGCCAGCATTGTGGGGTTGAATAGATTGCAGGAGTGACAGTGTGTTGGTAGGTATGATGCAGTGCGGCCTATGCCAACATTGTGGGGTTGAATGGAGTGCAGTAGTGACAGTGTGTTGGTAGGTATGATGCAGTGCGGCCTATGCCAGCATTGTGTGGATAAATTGATTGCAGGAGTGACAGTGTGTTGGTAGGTATGATACAGTGCGGCCTATGCCAGCATTGTGGGGTTGAATAGATTGCAGGAGTGACAGTATGTTGGTAGGTATGATGCAGTGCGGCCTATGCCAACATTGTGGGGTTGAATGGAGTGCAGTAGTGACAGTGTGTTGGTAGGTATGATGCAGTGCGGCCCATGCCAGCATTGTGTGGATAAATTGATTGCAGGAGTGACAGTGTGTTGGTAGGTATGATACAGTGCGGCCTATGCCAGCATTGTGGGGTTGAATAGATTGCAGGAGTGACAGTGTGTTGGTAGGTATGATGCAGTGCGGCCTATGCCAACATTGTGGGGTTGAATGGAGTGCAGGAGTGACAGTGTGTTGGTAGGTATGATACAGTGCGGCCTATGCCAGCATTGTGTGGATAAATTGATTGCAGGAGTGACAGTGTGTTGGTAGGTTTGATACAGTGCGGCCCATGCCAGCATTGTGTGGTTAAATAGAGTGCAGGAGTGACAGTGTGTTGGTAGGTATGATGCAGTGCAGCCTATGCCAACATTGTGGGGTTAAATAGAGTGCAGGAGTGACAGTGTGTTGGTAGGTATGATGCAGTGCGGCCTATGCCAACATTGTGGGGTTGAATGGAGCGCAGTAGTGACAGTGTGTTGGTAGGTATGATGCAGTGCGGCCTATGCCAACATTGTGGGGTTGAATGGAGTGCAGTAGTGACAGTGTGTTGGTAGGTATGATGCAGTGCGGCCTATGCCAGCATTGTGTGGATAAATTGATTGCAGGAGTGACAGTGTGTTGGTAGGTATGATACAGTGCAGCCTATGCCAGCATTGTGGGGTTGAATAGATTGCAGGAGTGACAGTGTGTTGGTAGGTATGATGCAGTGCGGCCTATGCCAACATTGTGGGGTTGAATGGAGTGCAGGAGTGACAGTGTGTTGGTAGGTATGATGCAGTGCGGCCTATGCCAGCATTGTGTGGATAAATTGATTGCAGGAGTGACAGTGTGTTGGTAGGTATGATACAGTGCGGCCTATGCCAGCATTGTGGGGTTGAATAGATTGCAGGAGTGACAGTGTGTTGGTAGGTATAATGCAGTGCGGCCAATGCCAACATTGTGGGGTTGAATGGAGTGCAGTAGTGACAGTGTGTTGGTAGGTATGATGCAGTGCGGCCTATGCCAGCATTGTGTGGATAAATTGATTGCAGGAGTGACAGTGTGTTGGTAGGTATGATACAGTGCGGCCTATGCCAGCATTGTGGGGTTGAATAGATTGCAGGAGTGACAGTGTGTTGGTAGGTATGATGCAGTGCGGCCTATGCCAACATTGTGGGGTTGAATGGAGTGCAGGAGTGACAGTGTGTTGGTAGGTATGATACAGTGCGGCCTATGCCAGCATTGTGTGGATAAATTGATTGCAGGAGTGACAGTGTGTTGGTAGGTATGATGCAGTGCGGCCTATGCCAACATTGTGGGGTTAAATAGAGTGCAGGAGTGACAGTGTGTTGGTAGGTATGATGCAGTGCGGCCTATGCCAACATTGTGGGGTTGAATAGATTGCAGGAGTGACAGTGTGTTGGTAGGTATGATGCAGTGCGGCCTATGCCAACATTGTGGGGTTGAATGGAGTGCAGGAGTGACAGTGTGTTGGTAGGTATGATACAGTGCGGCCTATGCCAGCATTGTGTGGATAAATTGATTGCAGGAGTGACAGTGTGTTGGTAGGTATGATGCAGTGCGGCCTATGCCAACATTGTGGGGTTAAATAGAGTGCAGGAGTGACAGTGTGTTGGTAGGTATGATGCAGTGCGGCCTATGCCAACATTGTGGGGTTGAATGGAGTGCAGTAGTGACAGTGTGTTGGTAGGTATGATGCAGTGCGGCCTATGCCAGCATTGTGTGGATAAATTGATTGCAGGAGTGACAGTGTGTTGGTAGGTATGATACAGTGCGGCCTATGCCAGCATTGTGGGGTTGAATAGATTGCAGGAGTGACAGTGTGTTGGTAGGTATGATGCAGTGCGGCCAATGCCAACATTGTGGGGTTGAATGGAGTGCAGTAGTGACAGTGTGTTGGTAGGTATGATGCAGTGCGGCCTATGCCAGCATTGTGTGGATAAATTGATTGCAGGAGTGACAGTGTGTTGGTAGGTATGATACAGTGCGGCCTATGCCAGCATTGTGGGGTTGAATAGATTGCAGGAGTGACAGTGTGTTGGTAGGTATGATGCAGTGCGGCCTATGCCAACATTGTGGGGTTGAATGGAGTGCAGGAGTGACAGTGTGTTGGTAGGTATGATACAGTGCGGCCTATGCCAGCATTGTGTGGATAAATTGATTGCAGGAGTGACAGTGTGTTGGTAGGTATGATGCAGTGCGGCCTATGCCAACATTGTGGGGTTAAATAGAGTGCAGGAGTGACAGTGTGTTGGTAGGTATGATGCAGTGCGGCCTATGCCAACATTGTGGGGTTGAATGGAGTGCAGTAGTGACAGTGTGTTGGTAGGTATGATGCAGTGCGGCCTATGCCAGCATTGTGTGGATAAATTGATTGCAGGAGTGACAGTGTGTTGGTAGGTATGATACAGTGCGGCCTATGCCAGCATTGTGGGGTTGAATAGATTGCAGGAGTGACAGTGTGTTGGTAGGTATGATGCAGTGCGGCCTATGCCACCATTGTGGGGTTGAATGGAGTGCAGTAGTGACAGTGTGTTGGTAGGTATGATGCAGTGCGGCCTATGCCAACATTGTGGGGTTGAATGGAGTGCAGTAGTGACAGTGTGTTGGTAGGTATGATGCAGTGCGGCCTATGCCAGCATTGTGTGGATAAATTGATTGCAGGAGTGACAGTGTGTTGGTAGGTATGATACAGTGCGGCCTATGCCAGCATTGTGGGGTTGAATAGATTGCAGGAGTGACAGTGTGTTGGTAGGTATGATGCAGTGCGGCCTATGCCAACATTGTGGGGTTGAATGGAGTGTAGTAGTGACAGTGTGTTGGTAGGTATGATGCAGTGCGGCCTATGCCAACATTGTGGGGTTGAATGGAGTGCAGTAGTGACAGTGTGTTGGTAGGTATGATGCAGTGCGGCCTATGCCAGCATTGTGTGGATAAATTGATTGCAGGAGTGACAGTGTGTTGGTAGGTATGATACAGTGCGGCCTATGCCAGCATTGTGGGGTTGAATAGATTGCAGGAGTGACAGTGTGTTGGTAGGTATGATGCAGTGCGGCCTATGCCAACATTGTGGGGTTGAATGGAGTGCAGGAGTGACAGTGTGTTGGTAGGTATGATACAGTGCGGCCTATGCCAGCATTGTGTGGATAAATTGATTGCAGGAGTGACAGTGTGTTGGTAGGTATGATACAGTGCGGCCTATGCCAGCATTGTGTGGTTAAATACAGTGCAGAAGTGACAGTGTGTTGGTAGGTATGATGCAGTGCGGCCTATGCCAACATTGTGGGGTTAAAGAGAGTGCAGGAGTGACAGTGTGTTGGTAGGTATGATGCAGTGCGGCCTATGCCAACATTGTGGGGTTGAATGGAGTGCAGTAGTGACAGTGTGTTGGTAGGTATGATGCAGTGCGGCCTATGCCAACATTGTGGGGTTGAATGGAGTGCAGTAGTGACAGTGTGTTGGTAGGTATGATGCAGTGCGGCCTATGCCAGCATTGTGTGGATAAATTGATTGCAGGAGTGACAGTGTGTTGGTAGGTATGATACAGTGCGGCCTATGCCAGCATTGTGGGGTTGAATAGATTGCAGGAGTGACAGTGTGTTGGTAGGTATGATGCAGTGCGGCCTATGCCAGCATTGTGGGGTTGAATGGAGTGCAGGAGTGACAGTGTGTTGGTAGGTATGATGCAGTGCGGCCTATGCCAACATTGTGGGGTTGAATGGAGTGCAGTAGTGACAGTGTGTTGGTAGGTATGATGCAGTGCGGCCTATGCCAGCATTGTGTGGATAAATTGATTGCAGGAGTGACAGTGTGTTGGTAGGTATGATACAGTGCGGCCTATGCCAGCATTGTGGGGTTGAATAGATTGCAGGAGTGACAGTGTGTTGGTAGGTATGATGCAGTGCGGCCTATGCCAACATTGTGGGGTTGAATGGAGTGCAGTAGTGACAGTGTGTTGGTAGGTATGATACAGTGCGGCCTATGCCAGCATTGTGTGGATAAATTGATTGCAGGAGTGACAGTGTGTTGGTAGGTATGATACAGTGCGGCCTATGCCAGCATTGTGTGGTTAAATAGAGTGCAGGAGTGACAGTGTGTTGGTAGGTATGATGCAGTGCGGCCTATGCCAACATTGTGGGGTTAAATAGAGTGCAGGAGTGACAGTGTGTTGGTAGGTATGATGCAGTGCGGCCTATGCCAACATTGTGGGGTTGAATGGAGTGCAGTAGTGACAGTGTGTTGGTAGGTATGATGCAGTGCGGCCTATGCCAACATTGTGGGGTTGAATGGAGTGCAGTAGTGACAGTGTGTTGGTAGGTATGATGCAGTGCGGCCTATGCCAGCATTGTGTGGATAAATTGATTGCAGGAGTGACAGTGTGTTGGTAGGTATGATGCAGTGCGGCCTATGCCAACATTGTGGGGTTGAATGGAGTGCAGTAGTGACAGTGTGTTGGTAGGTATGATGCAGTGCGGCCTATGCCAGCATTGTGTGGATAAATTGATTGCAGGAGTGACAGTGTGTTGGTAGGTATGATACAGTGCGGCCTATGCCAGCATTGTGGGGTTGAATAGATTGCAGGAGTGACAGTGTGTTGGTAGGTATGATGCAGTGCGGCCTATGCCAGCATTGTGGGGTTGAATGGAGTGCAGGAGTGACAGTGTGTTGGTAGGTATGATGCAGTGCGGCCTATGCCAACATTGTGGGGTTGAATGGAGTGCAGTAGTGACAGTGTGTTGGTAGGTATGATGCAGTGCGGCCTATGCCAGCATTGTGTGGATAAATTGATTGCAGGAGTGACAGTGTGTTGGTAGGTATGATACAGTGCGGCCTATGCCAGCATTGTGGGGTTGAATAGATTGCAGGAGTGACAGTGTGTTGGTAGGTATGATGCAGTGCGGCCTATGCCAACATTGTGGGGTTGAATGGAGTGCAGTAGTGACAGTGTGTTGGTAGGTATGATACAGTGCGGCCTATGCCAGCATTGTGTGGATAAATTGATTGCAGGAGTGACAGTGTGTTGGTAGGTATGATACAGTGCGGCCTATGCCAGCATTGTGTGGTTAAATAGAGTGCAGGAGTGACAGTGTGTTGGTAGGTATGATGCAGTGCGGCCTATGCCAGCATTGTGGGGTTGAATGGAGTGCAGGAGTGACAGTGTGTTGGTAGGTATGATGCAGTGCGGCCTATGCCAGCATTGTGGGGTTGAATGGAGTGCAGGAGTGACAGTGTGTTGGTAGGTATGATGCAGTGCGGCCTATGACTGTATTGTGATGTTAAATACAGTGCAGGAGGGATATTGGGGTGGTAGGTAGGTATGTTGGTAGGTATGATGCAGTGCAGTATATGGCGACGTGTATGGGAATAAAAAAAATGATTATTGAATAAATGCAACATAAAAATGTTACAGTGTTGAGTAAATGAAAGTTATCAGGATCTAAAACCAAACGGTGTGAAATCGCATCCGTGAAGTCGTGTGAAAAAAAAACCGAGCAAATGCAATGCAATGCAATGCAAAATTTTTACACAACAGAAATTTAATTTTTTTTTTTATTTTATAGCTTATCCTTATGCTGACTACTGAATTGAAAAAATTAATTAATAATAAATCTTAATAATAAAATAAAGATGAGTAACATGCAGAACTGTATAAATTTTAAAAAAGTGGATGGAGCAGCTTCATAGTACAAACTAACAGAAATAAGTAAATGAAAAGGGAAGTATATATAATCATACTATTATATAACTGTAATCAATTAATTTATTCATTTCAAAAAAAAAATATTTCATAAAGGATAATATTGTTAGATAATGTTCAATGAAAATAGGTATCAGGAGAGAAATTAAATTATAATAATAAATCTGATTATTCAATTTTTAAATTTTAAAAAATTAATTTAAAATATACAGGTTTACCTTAACGGTAAATAAGGATAAGCATTTACCTGTTAAGGAAGTAGCAAATTGTTAAACAACAATAAGTGCCTACATGTAATGTGCATAGGTAAACATTACATAAAGATAAGCACATACGGGCTAATTGGAGGTTTTTAACGGTAACTAACGATAAGCGCTTCTCGCCTAAGTGAAAGTTCTTTTAACGGTAAATAACAATAAGCGCATCCCGGCTATGTGTTAGTTCTTTAAAGGTAAATAACAATAAGCACATGCCGGCTAAATGGAAGTTCCTTAACGGTAATTAACAATAAGCGCAAGTAGGGTAAGGTTAAAATATTTAACAGTAAATAACGATAAGCGCATCCCAGCTGTGTTAGCCCTTTAACGGTAAACAACGATAAGCGCATGCCGGCTGTGTTAGCTCTTTAACGGTAAATAACGATAAGCGCATGCCGGCTAAATGGAAGTTTCTTAACGGTAAATAACAATAAGCGCATACGGATTAACGGCAATGCCGTGCGCCATTATTCATAGGCGCCATTTTCGTATGTATGCACATACATACATACGATTTTATATATATAGATTTAATTTTCTACCCCATATGCTTGTTACCAATACATAATGGAAGGATTTCTAGACTCATTAGAGAACAGTTGGAACAAGAAGTTTGAAACAGTGTTCAATAAAGCAGGCAATCCAAGAGGAGGGGGTGGGGGTGGTGATCCAATCCCAAATGAGGCTAAACAGCTGTGCAGATCATTTAAAGATGCAAACAAATTGTATTTAAGACTGTGGTGGAATATCCACAGCCTTAAACAATATAAAAAAGAAATAATTTACCCAAGGGGCTTGAGGGTCCAAATTTTCCCCACTTGGGAGGTGGATGATGGATATAGAACCACCTGGGAGGAAGGCCTGGGTAGATGTTCAGTGATAATAATTGATATGTTAATTGATCACAAATTAGGGCTGATCGGAACAGCTGAATTCCAATTTCGTCGAAATTTCGTGTACCGCATGCGAAAACCGAATTTCGTGTTCCGAATTTTTGTGTTCCGAGTGCCAACTTCTGCGGTTAATTGTAAAGCCCCTGTACATGCTATCATCACCAAATTTGGCATGTATATTAAGCAGATGAGTAGGAACATGGTAAAAACAAAATTTTGTGAAAAGACCGTATAGTTTTTGAGCAAATCGATTTCAAAGTTTCATAGGAAAAATGTTTTTTAAACTGTGTAAAATGACACTGCTGCAGTACAGGTTACTGCATTCCGAGTTCTGTATACATATTGTATACATTTCATGAAAACAGACAGCTTGGGGTCCTCCCTACCAAGCCTCCTTAACCCCTTGTCTCCCATTCAGGCTGGGATAGCCAGAATGCGTAGTCCCGGCCACGTGGGGCTTCGCACCCTGAGCTATACCAGCCCGCATGGTCCATGGTATGGGGGGGCTCTGGAGGAGAGGGGTGGTGAACCTCCCCCTCTCCCCCAGAGCCCTTGTCCAATCCATGGACAAGGGGCTCTTCCCCACCTCCGGTGCCCCAGGAGGAGGTGGGGGCCGCCGACTTCCTGGGGGGGTTCATGGTGCCATCCGTGGTTCCCCTTTAACAAGCGGACCCCGGAAGCCGCCCCCTCCCCAGGGTAAATGAGTATAGGGGTACACGGTACCCCTTAACCATTTCAGCAGAGTTAAAAAAAGAAATAAAAACATGACAACAAAAAAAAGTCCTTTATTGTTCTAAATTAACCAGGGATACTTACCTTGCGAAAATCCCACGCCAGTATCCTTAGGAGTGGTCCCACGCCAGTATCCTCAGGAGTGGTCCCACACCAGTATCCTCTTAGGACATCTCACCACCCTCCCACACCGACGAACTCCCGCCACTGAATGGTCACAGTCAGCCTCTGCATTTGTATAGCAGAGGCTATGAACACGAAAATGTTGCCTTTGAAACAAGAAATTTCGGCAAACAGTGATGCAATCAAAATGGCCACTGGGAAATCCCGGAACGCTGGAGGCCACACTAGAGTGGCGAATCCAGCCATTTTCACATAGATGGTGGGTCCAGGTGACCAGAGCAGGAGATGCCTTGGTCCCCTGGACCCATCTATTTATGTGAAATAACGCTCAATCTGACACTCTGAGGTGGCCTCCGGGGAACGGGGATTCCCCATCAACCATTTTGTTTATGACACTGTTTGCCGAAAATTCTTGTTTTAGCAAACAATTTTCGTGTTTCTAGCTTATGCAATACAGATTGCAGAGGCTGTCTATAGCCATTCAGCCCTGGGAGTTGGGCGGGTGCGTGGGACCACTCCTGAGGATACTGGCGTGGGACCACTCCTGAAGATACTGGCGTGGGATTATTGCAAGGTAAGTATCCCTGGTTAATCCAGAGCAGTAAAGGACTTTTTTCGTTGTCGTGTTTTTATTTCTTTTTTTAACTCTCTGCTGAAATGGATAAGGGGTACCGTGTACCCCTATACTCATTTCTCCTGGGAAGGGGGCAGCTTCCGGAGTCTGCTTGTTAAAGGGGACCCCCGGATGGCACCATGAACCCCCCAGGATGTCGGCGGCCCCCACCTCCTCCTGGGGCACCGGAGGTGGGGAAGAGCCCCTTGTCCATGGATTGGACAAGGGCTCTGGGGGAGAGGGGGAGGTTGGCCGCCCCTCTCCTCCAGAGCCCCCCCATACCATGGACCATGCGGGCTGGTATAGCTCAGGGTGCGAAGCCCCACGTGGCCGGGACTCCGCATTCTGGCTATCCCAGCCTGCATGGGGGACAAGGGGTTAAGGAGGCTTGGGAGGGGGGACCCCACGCTGTCTGTTTTCATGAAATGTATACAATATGTATACTGTACTCGGAATGCAGTAACCTGTACTGCAGCAGTGTCATTTTACACAGTTTAAAAACCATTTTTCCCATGAAACTTTAAAATCGTTTATTTCAAAAACTATAAGGTCTTTTCACAAAATTTTTTACCATGTTCCTACTCATCTGCTTAATACACATGCCAAATTTGGTGATGATAGCATGTAAGGGGGCTTCACAATTCACCATGGAATTTAGCACAATTGACTTCAATGTAAACACAAATTCGGTACTCGGAATTGCAGAATTTTTGAGTTTCGAGTGCTTACTCGGAACTGCCAAATTCCGATGGCAAACTCGAAATTCGGAATCCGAGAGCTCAGCCCTAATCATGATGAATTGTTATTAGCAAAAAAGAGGGCTGAGTTGAAGGCAATGGAGACGGCGCTTTTGGCATTTGATAAACAAACGATAATACAACCATTTATGGACCAGTTAAAACAGGATATGATAAGTTTTGAAAAATTCATCATTGAGGGCAAACAGAAAAAATTGACACGTGATAGACAGGATTATGATGGGGGAGCGGCCTATAGATGGAGACATAGAGGTAATGGGAGGAGGTGTAGGAGGTTCCCAAGGCCCCCAAAACCCAAAGAGGGTGTACCAAAGGCTCCGAATAATAATGGTGACCTAGGAGCCTTTGAGCATAATGATACAGGGACTACTAGTGATGATTTTTTATCGGACAGCGACCTAGACTTGGAAAACGAACCCGGAGGGGGGGTAGGAGACACAAGGGCAAGAATGTACAGGCATCAAACAACCCCACAAGTGAAACGCCTGAGAGTACAACACACGGATTAAAAGTAATTAACTTGTCGAATTATATCTTGACAGAGACTGAGGAGAAACTTTTATCAAGAGGGCTCTCTTTCTCACCCACCAGAGGACTTGACAAATTTGAGTTGCTGAAGGACATTTATTTATTTTGCAGGAAGCTGGTTTTTAAAAAATATTTTGAAGGTGGCACTGAATTACCCCCTGATATGAACACAATGGATAGACAGGTCTTTAATGACCTGATGGCTTTAATGCAAGAGAATCAGCAACAGGATATGGTGAGTAGACAAAATAAATTATTTAGAGCACCATCTAAACAACTGATGCCCTTTAGTACCTGCCCCGATGTTAAGATGTTTTTTGAAAGAACCTGGGAAGAAATTGAAAAATTACCGTTGATACATAATCAGGGACAACATTTGACTAAGGAAGAAAGTACTGCATTAAGGAACTTGTCTGACAATGACACTCTTGTGATTAAGGAGGCAGATAAAGGTGGGAATATAGTCCTTTGGCCCAAGGAACTGTATCTTCAGGAAGCATTCAAACAATTAAAGAACACGAATCATTATATAACGCTCCCTGGAAATCCCACTGATTATTATAAAGCTATACTGGAGGACATACTAACAGTGGCTAGGAACAGAGGTACTATCTCAAAGAAAGAATATGATTACTTAATGGTCAAATATCTGGTTATTCCTACATTTTATCTTTTTGCCTAAAATACACAAGAATAGTCTCTGCCCACCTGGCAGACCAATAGTATCTGGCATAGGAAGTCTAACAGCACCTTGTTGTGATTTTTTAGATTTTTTTCTCCAACACCATGTGACCAGCCTGGACTCTTACCTGAGGGACAGCTCGGACTTACTGAAATCGTTGGACGATTTGACAGTTCCATCTGGCACACTACTTGTAAGTCTTGATGTTGAAGCTTTATATACAAATATAACACACAATTGGGCTTTAAAAAGTACACAATACTTCTTAAATATGGAAGAAAACCAACAGGGAGACTTAAGACAACTATTGTTGCAGCTAATGGACTTCATCTTGGGCCACAACTATTTTATTTTTGATGGGACCTTTTACAAACAGGTCTGCGGAATAGCCATGGGCGCAAAATGCGCTCCATCAATAGCCAACCTCTTTCTTGGCTATTGGGAAAGAGAGGTGGTATTTGGCGCAGGCCTTGAATCTTACCACCCTTACATCCTGGGGTGGTATAGATTCATTGATGACATATTTATGTTGTGGGCAGGACCAGGAGAGCTATGTGATCAATTTATAGACAAGCTCAACCAAAATTATATGAACATTCAATTAACAAGACATGTTTCTTCTACAGATATGGAATTTTTGGATATCAGGATCAATATAGACCAGGAAGGACGTTTAAATACAGACCTTTTTCGTAAGCCGACCTCAGTTAACTCGTTGCTACATTATGAGAGTGCTCATACTAAATCTTTGAGGGACAACATCCCTACAGGACAATTCTTGAGGATTCGTAAGACTTGTTCTAATTTTAATGATTTTTCTACACAGGCCAACTTGTTAACGAACAGATTCAGAGAACGTGGGTATCCCCGACGTACTATATCAAGGGCCTACCAAAGGGCCAAATCCACTGATCGTGCGAGCCTTCTTGTTTCTACACCAAAAAAGACACCACATGTGGTAAGATTAAGTACCACTTTTAACAACCAATGGAGAGATGTATACCGTATTCTTGACAAAACTTGGCCTAATTTACAGATGGACACAGATGTTGCCAAATTTATCACCCCTGCCCCTTCAATAACAGCCAAAAGCTGTCCAACTATAAAGGACAAGGTATGCTCTAGTTTATTTAAAAGGGGTACAACAAGATGTAGGAAGCCTCTACAAGGTAGTCACCCGTGTGGCAGGTGCAATGTGTGTGATCTAATGCGCCCATGTAAAGAGATTTTTGATACCAGGGGTATTAACAGCTATAAAATCCATGGCTACATAAACTGTCAAAGTAAAGGGATTATCTATGCAATAATATGTCCATGTAGAAAGATCTATGTGGGGCAAACAAAAAAATAAATTAAAAACTAGGATACAACAGCACCTCTCGAAGATTAGGTTGGCTAAGAGGGATGTGGATGAAGGCAAAGCGTTAACATCAGTAGCAGCGCATTTTTTTTATATCAACATGGAGGATTAATCAAAGGAACAACAGTATGTGGTGTTGAACAGGTTAAGCTGTCCATTAGAGGGGGAGATATTGTGGAACATTTGCTCAGGAGAGAGGCAAGATGGATCTATCAATTAAAAAGTATGAGCCCTGCAGGTATCAATGAGGAAATTGACTGGTCAGGTTTTCTCGGATAGTTATATGAACTATGTGGCCTTTTACCTTTGCACTGATGTTCGCTATAAATGTTGTCCCATGATGTTGACTCAACACATGTTCTTTCTCTTTCTTCTGTATAGATAATAATCTTTGAGAATGTTTTGAATCATAGAGAAAAATATATATATATGCCCCTTGAGGATGTGGATTTGTCCCTGATAAATTGTCTCTGTATTGCAATTGGGACTCTCAGTGGATATGATTTCTTTATACCCTTTGGACATTGGACTGCTGCCCAGGCTATAAACTTCTATGCGTTCTAGAATGGTCATACAAGTATATCAACTAAAAACGGACTCCTGCCCCGGAATGTGGATTTTTGAACAATTTGGAGTGGACTTTATTATTCCGGATTTTTTGCTCTGGACTTTCTGCTCTGCTTTTAAGAGAATAAAAATATATGTACTTACCTTGTCATTTATGGACTTTGGAAACTGTTTCTTTCGATCAGGACTCTGGGACATTGAGCACTAATGTGATGAGCAATGCTCTAATTTATATGATATACATTATGCACATTAGTAATTATAATATATCGTATTAGAATATTTGAATTATGATTAATGATATTGCCTTATCTATGTATGATTTGGTAGGGAGAATTTCAGTTACCAGATAGATGGTTTGTATTGAGTATATTGTATTGAGTATATTGGATCTCTGCCTCTTTCTATGCTATGGATGCCGTTGTCATTTGTATACTGACACACTGTGGTAACCGGCAGTATTACACTTTCTTTACATCTCTGCATGCCACGCTGGTTTCTGCTTACTTCCGCATTCCATGCGGCTCTTTTTCCGGCAACACCACACGTTTTCTGCATGCCACGCTGGTTACTTCCGCATCCTATGCGGCTCTTTTTCCGCATACGTCACATCCGGCGGATGGGTCTATGACGCGCTCCTTTCTCCTTCCCAAGCATATTTAAACGCCGCAATGGCGGCTGCACTAACACGCTCTCCTCTCCTTGAGAAAGCGGACGGGAGTCCGCGGAACTAGTGGGATCTATCCTGAGGGGAACCTCTGCCTGCCTCGCCACCTTGCACTCCCAATCTATGCACCATTACCCGGGCTAAGTATCATCTCTTAGCACTTCATTAATACACACTATACACTTTGTGCACTTTATCTATAGGCTGCTCTCCTTAGCATTAGGTTTATTTATATGTATTTTTTGCAATTAGCATTTTAATATATGATATGTGGTTTGAAATTTTGTTGTTTGCACTGCACTTTAGACTGAACCCGGGTTCCTTCACTGCATGGGTTTTATTATAAACCCTGAGTGGAGCTAGATCTATGTGTGTATATTTATATACACACATACATATATCTATCAATTGATTGGCTTTATTGTGGGGATGTGCAATAATGATTACATGGCTTGGTTGTGCGACTATGTGTGGTTTTTAATTGATTTTATCTTTGCATTGGCATAAGCATATGGGTATATCTATATATATAAAATCGGATGTATGTATGTATGTATGTATGTGCCGCGATCACTCGAAAACGGCTTGACCGATTTGAACGAAACTTGGTATACAGATCCCTTACTGCCTGGGATGATATGTTCTGGGGGTCTCGTGGCCCCCCTGCACACGTGGGTGGAGCTACAAACAGCGAATCAGATTTCACCCATTCAAGTCAATGGAAAAAATGTAA
Organism: Hyperolius riggenbachi; assembly: GCF_040937935.1. Classification (NCBI taxonomy): domain Eukaryota; kingdom Metazoa; phylum Chordata; class Amphibia; order Anura; family Hyperoliidae; genus Hyperolius; species Hyperolius riggenbachi. Next base: position 56,856,415 of record NC_090652.1, on the reverse strand, counting down.
AAGGCTGCCATCCTGCCAGTAATCAAGCCAGAGTCCCCACACTTGGCACAGTTGGTCACTTGGTGACCGAGGTTACAAATCTAGGAAAAGTGGGCAGAGCATAAAACAGCCAATCAAATTTCAGCCGTTCATTTTCAATGGGAAAATGTGAACTGCAGCCATTCTTACACTGTTAATCATAGGGTTCTCAAACTTGCCACAGTTGGTCACTGGGTGAATGCGATTAAGATTCAAGAAAGTGGGTGGAGCCTAAAAAAGCCAATCAAAATTCACCTATTGATTTTCAAGGGGAATATTTAAACTGCTGTCATTCTTACACTGTTAATGGCAGAGGCTTCAAACTTGCTACAGTGTGTCTTTGGGTAACTGGGGTCCAAATTCACTAAAGGGGCGGGGCCACAAACAGCCAATCAGATTTCCTTGGTGGATAAACTGCTTCCATTCACACATTTTTGATGCCAGGAACCTGAAAGCTCACAAACTTGGTCACTGGGTGACTGTGTGTCCAGGTTACAAAAAGTGGGAGGAGTCAAAAACAAATTTTACTAGGAAAATATAAACTGCAGCCATTCTTACACCGTTAATGGCAGGGTTATCAAACTTTGCACAGTTGGTCACTGGGTAAATGAGATTAAGAATTTGGAAGGTAGGTGGAGCCTACAACAGCCAATAGAAATTCACCTTTCGATTTTCAAAGGGAATATTTAAGCTGCTACCATTCTTATACTGTTAATAGCAGATGCCTCAAACCTGGTACAGTCTGTCACTGGGTGGTTAGGGTTCAAATTCAGAAAGGGGGCGGAGCCACAAACAGCCAATCAGATTTGTTTATTTTTCAATGGGAATATACAAAGTATTGATACCAAGGACCCCAAAGCTGATAAACTTGATAGAGTAACTGTATGTCTGTGAGGAAACGCGGAAAAGCTGCCGCGTGTGCCAAGAGCTAGGCGGCTGACCCCGCGTCCTACGCAGCGGTTTGCACGCGTCTGGTTGTGTGGTGGAACGCGGAAAAGCCGCCGCATGTCCTGACAGCAAAGCGGCTGTTTGCATGCAGCAGCATGTGCTTGGTGTGGCTGAGTCTGTTAGTGCACCTAGGCAGATGGAGAGCTATGCTCGCGCGGGCCTGAATTCAGGACCTTTATACCTGCAGAGGAAGTGTCAGCTGATCAGGAAGGTCAGCTGATTCCTGCAGGACTCATGATTGGCTGAATGGTTCGGGCGGGGCAGCAGAGTCCAGCAACTATATATTCTGCTGCTTATTCAGTTGCTGGTTGTCTGGCGTGCGATCACATACGTGGGAGCACCCAGATCCGTAGTCAGATCCGCAAGTGTGCCGGGACCAGCTGGAGCTGTAATCCTACACTTAGCTAGTTTCTGTTGATAGCTTAAAGTACTAGTTTGATTGTGATTATCTGTTATGACCTTTTGCCTGCCTGACTATCCTTCTGAACTCTGATCTTGTACCTCGATATTTCTGATACTCTGTTGCCGAACCCCGGCTCGTCCTTAGACTCTGCTTCTGCCTACTGATCTTGTACCTCGATATTTCTGATACCCTGTTGCCGAACCCTGCCTGTACCTGACTCCGCCTTTGCCTCTTGATATTGTACTTTATCTGTCCGTGTGTGTACGACCTGGCTTGTCCAACCTCGAGAACCGACCTCACTGTTGGAGGCGGTTCCCCGTTCTATCAGTGACACTTCCTCCAGAGTGTTACTTTTAGACAATCCTTCCTACTCAGGCCTGACTCGTCCCATTTTGGAGAGTCCAGGTCTTCGGAAGGAATCCGTGCAGTATACCTTACTGCGCTGAGGCTTAGTCCTCAAAGTGTTACTGTTACACCAAACACTACATTCTACTCAGGTGAACAGAGGTTAGCTGGTATATCGGATTATCGGTGATACTGCAGATCACTTATAATCTGGTATACGTCTGTATTCCCAGTGATACTGCAGATCACCGGTAATCAGATCCTCTCTGTGCTTCACCGATCGTTACAGAACGCCAGACCAAAAAACAGATGGACGCACGGGATGACCCTCTGACTGTGCTTGCCACTTCGGTGGATAGCATCCATCAAGCACTGGGCCAGCACAAAGCCTTAATTGATGCCCTATCAGGCTCTGTGCGAACCCTTCAGACGTCAGTTGATTCGGTGCGATCCCCTCCTAGTGATGACATACGTATGCCCGTACCTGATAAATTTTCCGGCCACAAGTCTGACTTTCGGAATTTTAAGAGTAGAGTGTTATCATATTTTGAGCTGAGACCCCGATCCTCGGGAACTGAGACCCAACGGGTCATCTATATATATAAAATCGGATGTATGTATGTATCTATGTGTGTGTGTGTGTGTGTGTATGTGCCGCGATCACTCGAAAACGGCTTGACCGATTTGAACGAAACTTGGTACACAGATCCCTTACTACCTGGGATGATATGTTCTGGGGGTCTCGCAGCCCCCCTGCACACCTGGGCGGAGCTACAAACAGCAAATCAGATTTCACCCATTCAAGTCAATGGAAAAAATGTAAAAGGCTGCCATTCTCACAGTAATCAAACCAGAGTCCCCACACTTGGCACAGTTGGTCATTTGGTGACAGAGGTTACGAATCCAGGAAAAGTGGGAGGAGCATAAAACAGCCAATCAAATTTCAGCCATTCATTTTAAATGGAAAAATGTAAACTGCAACCATTCTTGGACTGTTAATCGCAGGGTTTTCAAACTTGCCACCCTTGGTCACTGGGTGAATGCAATTAAGATTCAAGAAAGTGGGTGGAGCCTACAACAGCCAATCAAAATTCACCTATTGATTTTCAAGGGGAATATTTAAACTGCTGCCATTCTTACACTGTTAATGGCAGAGGCTTCAAACTTGCTACAGTTGGTCATTGGGTGACTGGAGTCCAAATTCACTAAAGGGGTGGGGCCACCTACAGCCAATCAGATTTCCTTGGTGGATAAACTGCTTCCATTCACACATTTTTGATGCCAGGAACCTGAAAGCTCACAAACTTGGTCACTGGGTGACTGTGTGTCAAGGTTACAAAAAGTGGGCGGAGCTAAAACAAATTTCACTGGAAAATATAAACTGCAGCCATTCTTACACTGTTAATGGCAGGGCTCTCAAACTTTGCACAGTTGGTCACTGGGTGAATTAGATTAAGATTTTGGACGGTGGGTGGAGCCTACAAAAGCCAATAAAAATTCACCTTTTGATTTTCAAAGGGAATATTTAAGCTGCTACCATTCTTATACTGTTAATAGCAAATGCCTCAAACCTGATACAGCCAGTCATTGGGTGATTAGGGTTCAAATTCAGAAAGGGGGCGGAGCCACAAACAGCCATATTTGTTTATTTTTCAATGAGAATATACAAAGTATTGATACCAAGGACCCCAAAGCTGATAAACTTGATAACTGAGTGACTGTATGTCAAGGTTAGAAAAAGTGGCCGGTGCCAACAACTAAATTTTTAACATGGCAGGGTTCCCAAACTTTACACAATTGGCCACTGGGTGACTGGGATGAATATTCAGAAATGTGGGTGGAGCCTACAACAGCCAATCAAAATTGACCTATTGATTTTCAAGGGGAATATTTACATTGCTACCATTCTTACACTGTTAATGGCAGAGGCCTCAAACCTGATACAGTCAGTTATTGGGTGACTGGGGTCCAAATTCACTAAAGGGGTGGAGCCACAAACAGCCAATCAAATTTCTTAGATTGATTTCAGCCGTTCGCTTATTGGCAGGTTTCTCAAACGTGACACAGTTGGCCACTGGGTGACTGGGACTAATATTCAGGAAAGTGGGTGGAGCCTACAGCAGCCAATTTAAAATTTACCTTTTGATTTTCAAGGGGAATATTTACATTGGCGCCATTCATACACTCTTAATGGCAGAGGCCTCAAATCTGGTACAGTCAGTCACTGGGAGACTGGGGTTTAAATTCTGAAGGGTAAAGAAGTCCAGGTCAGCACACCTTGTCAAAATGAAGATTTTCTCAATTTATTGCTTCATAAGCACGTGAAAACTGACAATTGTTTCGGGGCCACGGCGGGTCCCCTTCTTCAGATAGTGCAAACAAACTTTGTTTGCACCATCTGAAGAAGGGGACCCGCCGTGGCCCCAAAACAATTGTCAGTTTTCACGTGCTTATGAAGCAATAAATTGAGAAAATCTTCATTTTTACAAGGTGTGCTGACCTGGACTTCTTTACCTTGCTGTTAAATTCTTGGATGCTGGGGCTCAGTATCCACAGGCCATAGCACCCGCATTTTGGGTAAGGTGTGCCACCTCTGCACTTGAACTATATAAATTCTGAAGGGAGCGGGCCAAACACAGCCAATCAGATTTGTTTAATTTCAATGGTAAAATGCAACTTATTTATGCCAAGGACCCCAAAGCTCATAAACTTGGTCATTAAGTGACTGTATGTTAAGGTTAGAAATAGTGGGCGGAGCCAAAAACAACTAACTTTTTACATTGGAAAATATAAACTGCAGCTTTTCTTACACTGTTAATGGCAGGGTTCTCAAACTTCCCACAGTTGATCACTGGGTGACTGGGATTAATATTCAAAAAAGTAGGTGGAGCCTACAAGAGCCAATCAAAATTCACCTACTGATTTTCAAGGGGAATATTGAGACTGCAGCCATTCTTACACTGTTAATGGCACAGGCCTCAAACCTGCTACAGTCAGTTGTTAAGTGTCTGGGGTTCAAATTCAGTAAAGGGACGGAGCCAAACACAGCCAATCAGATTTTTTTGCTGCATAAACTGCTTCCATTAGCAGAATTTTGATGCCAGGAACCCAAAAGCTCACAAACTTGATCACTGAGTGACTGTGTGTCAAGGTTACAAAAACTGGGTGGAGTCAAAAACAGATTTTTCTGGGAAATTGTAAACTGCAGCATTTCTTCACTGTTAATGGCAGGGTTCTCAAACTTTGCACAGCTGGTTACTGGGTGACTGGGATTAATATTCAGAAAAGTGGGTGGAGCCTAAAAATGCCAATCAAAAATCACATTTCGCTTTTCAAGGAGAATATTAAAATTGCTGCCATTCTTGCACTGTTAATGGCACAAGCCTCAAACCTGGTACAGTTGGTCATTGGGTCACTGGGGTTCAAATTCAGAAAAGGGGACAGAGCCACAAACAGTCAATCAGATTTGTTTCATTTCATGGGAAAGTACAAATTATCGATGCCAAGGACCCCAAAGCTCACAAAATTGGTCATTGAGTGACTGTGTGTCCAGGTTACAAAAAGTGGGCAGAACCAAAACCAAATTTCACTGGGAAAATATAAACTGCAGCCATTCTTACACTGTTAATGGCAGGGTTCTCAAACTTTGCCCAGATAATAATAATTGCAGTATTTGTATAGCGCCTTTCTCCTGTCGGACTCAAAGCGTTTGCGAGGCAGCCACTAGAGCGCACTTAGTAGGCAGTAGCAGTGTTAAGGAGACTTGCCCAAGAAACTCCTTACTGAAATAGGTGCTGGCTTACTGAACAGGCAGAGCCGAGATTTGAACCCAGGTGGTCCCTGGGTGACTGAGATTAATATTCAGGGAAGTGGGTGGAGCCTATAATAGCCAATCAAAATTCACCTGTTGATTTTCAAGGGGAATATTTAAATTGCTGCCATTTTTACACTGCTAATAGCAGATGCTTCAAACCTGCTACAGTTGATCATTGGGTGACTGGGGTTCAAATGCTGGAGAGGGGGTGAAGCCACAAACAGCCAATCTGATTTGTTTCATTTCATGGGAATATACAAATTATTGATGCCAAGGACCCCAAAGCTCACAAACTTGGTCATTGAGTGTTTGTGCGTTAGGGTTAGAAAGTGGGCGGAGCCAACACCAGTCAAATACATACACAGGCAACGCTGGGTCATCAGTGGGTGGAGACAAATACAAATTTCACTGGGAAAATGTAAACTGCAGCCATTCTTACACTGTTAATGGCAGGGTTCTCAAACTTTGCACAGTTGGTCACTGGGTGACTGAGATTAATATTCAGAAAAGTGGGTGGAGCCTACAAAAGTGAATCAAACTTCACCTATTGCTTTTCAAGGGGAATATTTAATTGCTGCTATTCTTGCACTGTTAATGGCACAGGCCTCAAACCTGGTACAGTTGGTCATTGGGGTTCAAATTCAGAAAAGGGGTGGAGCCACAAACAGCCAATCAGATTTTTTAATTTCAATGCAAATTATTGATACCAACGACTGCAAAGCTCACAAACTTGGTCATTGAGTAATTGTGTGTTAGGGTTAGAAAAAATGGGCGGAGCCAACACCAGCCAAATACATACCCGGGCAACGCCGGGCAATCAGCTAGTATTTATTAAGACCTTACTAACTGGTGACTCTCAGACCTGGGCGTACAATTTGTGCCAGTGACTTAGCCCTTACCTCGGTAGAGGATTTCTTTAAAGCCATGGCAGTGATTTACGACGACCCTGACCTTGCTGCGACCTCTGAGCGGAAGCTTAAGCTTTTGCGGCAAGGCAGGGGTCTAGTCGAAGATTACGCGGCCGAATTTCGTAGGTGGTCAGTTACGGCCAGGTTTGACACCTATGCCCTGTTAGATTACTTCCTGTCTGGGTTGTCGGATGAGGTCTCCGACCTAATGTTAAGCCAACCCGAGCCCAAGACAGTCGATGAGGCCATCTCGTCGGCCATTCGAATCGACCATAGGCTACGCCATCAGAGACAAACTAGGGGCAGTCATTGTGTCAGGGTGACTTCCTACGCAGCACCTCCTGCTGCACCCCTAGTAACTCCATCTCCTGCTGTCTCATCGTCTCCGGTCTTGCCGCCACCTGAACCGATGCAGATCGGTCGATCTAAGTTGACCCAAGTGGAGAGAAGACGGAGAATGTCTGAGCAATTATGTCTATACTGTGGTGAAGGGGGGCATAGGGTACGAGACTGTCCCACTAAACCGGATAAAAATAAGCCGGGAAACGCTACCGCCTAGGAGTTGTAAGGGGTGACACCCTGGGCGCCCAACTCACACCCCTAAAAGAAAGACGGAGGGCTTCGACCTTGCATCGACTACCGTGGCCTGAATAAAATCACGGTGAAGAATCGTTATCCATTACCATTGATAGATGATTTATTTACGCAGGTCACAAACGCCAAGATCTTTTCAAAATCTGAGAGGTGCATACAACCTGATCCGCATTAGAAAGGGCGATGAATGGAAGACGGCCTTCAACACTCCCGACGGGCATTACGAGTACTTAGTGATGCCCTTCGGGTTGTGCAATGCGCCGCCAGCCGTCTTCCAAGAATTAATCAACGAGGTATTCAGGGAGGTGTTGGGTAGATTTGTACTAGTGTACCTTGACAATATACTGATCTATTCCAACAACCTCTCCGAGCACAGGGTCCACGTTAAATTCGTGTTGGACAAATTGAGGCAAAATATGCTGTATGCCAAGGTGGAGAAATGTATTTTCGAGGTGACCACTGTCACATTTTTAGGGTATGTGATTTCCACCTCAGGCTTGTCAATGGATCCTGCCAAGGTCACAGCTGTCCTGGAATGGCCACAGCCAGTGGGGTTGAAGCCCCTGCAGAGATTTTTAGGTTTTGCGAACTACTATAGGAGGTTCATAAAGGGGTACTCCACGATAATTGCCCCTCTCACCAGTCTCACAAAAAAGGGGGCAGATACCACCCACTGGTCTCCTGAGGCTGTGGCAGCCTTTTCGCACTTGAAAAAACTGTTTTGCTCAGCGCCTATTTTAAGACATGTAGTCACGTCCTTTCCCCTTATTGTGGAGGTTGACGCTTCGGAGGTTGGGGTAGGGGCGGTGCTGTCTCAGCGGTCAGGGTTACAAGGCAGATTGAATCCATGCGCTTATTTTTCCCGTAGGTTTTCTCCGGCAGAGAAAAACTACAACATAGGCAACCGGGAACTTCTGGCCATTAAATTGGCATTTGAAGAATGGCGCCACTGGTTGGAGGGGGCAGAGCACACGATCACGGTTTATACTGATCACAAAAATTTGGAATACATCGAGGGGGCTAAGAGACTAAGTCCCCGACAGGCCCGTTGGTCTTTATTTTTTACGAGATTCAGATTTATTATCACGAACACTCCAGGCAGCAAAAACATCAAGGCAGATGCCCTGTCCAGATGTTTCGAATTAGAGACAGCACAGCCCCCCGCTCCTGAGTCCATCATCCCGCAAAGGCTGGTATTAGCAGCCACAGAGACCTGGGAGGATTGGACAAAGGCTTTGGTTCCCTTTCAGCAGGATGTCCCTGAGGGAAAACCAGAGGGGGTTTTGTGTATCCCACTGCCTTTTCGTCTACAGGTCTTACAAATGTTTCACGCCCATAAAAATGCTGGTCACCCTGGTGCTGCCAGAACGCAGGATCTGATTGCCAGGTGTGCTTGGTGGCCTTCTATGGCGACAGACTGCAAGGAGTATGTCAGGGATAGAGATGGGCCGAACGGTTCGCCGGCGAACGGTTCCCGGCGAACCTCGATGGTTCGCGTTCGCCTCCCGCAGGCGAACGTTTCCGGAAGTTCGGTTCGCGCCACAATGCACAATGAGGGTCAACTTTGACCCTCTACATCACAGTCAGCAGGCCCAGTGTAGCCAATTAGGCTACACTAGCCCCTGGAGCCCCACCCCCCTTATATAAAGCAGGCAGCGGCGGCCATTACGGTCACTCGTTTGCCTGCATTAGTGAGAGTAGGGCGAGCTGCTGCAGACTGTCTCTCAGGGAAAGATTAGTTAGGCTTAACTTGTTCCTCCTGGGCTGGCTGCATACCTGTTCTGTGAACCCACCACTGCATACCTGTGCTGTGAACCCACCACTGCATACCTGTGCTGTGAACCCACCACTGCATACCTGTGCTGTGAACCCACCACTGCATACCTGTGCTGTGAACCCACCACTGCATACCTGTGCTGTGAACCCACCACTGCATACCTGTGCTGTGAACCCACCACTGCATACCTGTGCTGTGAACCCACACTGCATACCTGTTCTGTGAACCCACCACTGCATACCTGTGCTGTGAACCCACCACTGCATACCTGTGCTGTGAACCCACCACTGCATACCTGTGCTGTGAACCCACCACTGCATACCTGTGCTGTGAACCCACCACTGCATACCTGTTCTGTGAACCCACCACTGCATACCTGTGCTGTGAACCCACCACTGCATACCTGTGCTGTGAACCCACCACTGCATACCTGTGCTGTGAACCCACCACTGCATACCTGTGCTGTGAACCCACCACTGCATACCTGTTCAGTGAACCCACCACTGCATACCTGTGCTGTGAACCCACCACTGCATACCTGTTCTGTGAACCCACCACTGCATACCTGTTCAGTGAACCCACCACTGCATACCTGTTGTGTTCAGTGAACCCGCCACTGCATACCTGTTCTGTTCAGTGGACCCGCCACTGTATACCTGTTTAGTGAACCCGCCACTGCATACCTGTTGTGTTCAGTGAACCTGCCACTGCATACCTGTTCTGTGAACCCGCCACTGTATACCTGTTCTGTTCAGTGAACCCGCCACTGTATACCTGTTCAGTGAACCCGCCACTGTATACCTGTACTGTTCAGTGAACCCGCCACTGCATACCTGTTCTGTTCAGTGGACCCGCAACTGTATACCTGTTTAGTGAACCCGCCACTGCATACCTGTTGTGTTCAGTGAACCTGCCACTGCATACCTGTTCTGTGAACCCGCCACTGTATACCTGTTCTGTTCAGTGAACCCGCCACTGTATACCTGTACTGTTCAGTGAACCCGCCACTGTATACCTGTACTGTTCAGTGAACCCGCCACTGTATACCTGTTCTGTTCAGTGAACCCGCCACTGTATACCTGTACTGTTCAGTGAACCCGCCACTGCATACCTGTTCTGTTCAGTGGACCCGCCACTGTATATCTGTTTAGTGAACCCGCCACTGCATACCTGTTGTGTTCAGTGAACCTGCCACTGCATACCTGTTCTGTGAACCCGCCACTGTATACCTGTTCTGTTCAGTGAACCCGCCACTGTATACCTGTTCAGTGAACCCGCCACTGTATACCTGTACTGTTCAGTGAACCCGCCACTGCATACCTGTTCTGTTCAGTGGACCCACCACTGTATACCTGTTTAGTGAACCCGCCACTGCATACCTGTTGTGTTCAGTGAACCTGCCACTGCATACCTGTTCTGTGAACCCGCCACTGTATACCTGTTATGTTCAGTGAACCCGCCACTGTATACCTGTTCAGTGAACCCGCCACTGTATACCTGTACTGTTCAGTGAACCCGCCACTGCATACCTGTTCTGTTCAGTGGACCCGCCACTGTATACCTGTTTAGTGAACCCGCCACTGCATACCTGTTGTGTTCAGTGAACCTGCCACTGCATACCTGTTCTGTGAACCCGCCACTGTATACCTGTTCTGTTCAGTAAACCCGCCACTGTATACCTGTACTGTTCAGTGAACCCGCCACTGTATACATGTACTGTTCAGTGAACCCGCCACTGTATACCTGTTCTGTTCAGTGAACCCGCCACTGTATACCTGTACTGTTCAGTGAACCCGCTACTGCATACCTGTTCTGTTCAGTGGACCCGCCACTGTATATCTGTTTAGTGAACCCGCCACTGCATACCTGTTGTGTTCAGTGAACCTGCCACTGCATACCTGTTCTGTGAACCCGCCACTGTATACCTGTTCTGTTCAGTGAACCCGCCACTGTATACCTGTTCAGTGAACCCGCCACTGTATACCTGTACTGTTCAGTGAACCCGCCACTGCATACCTGTTCTGTTCAGTGGACCCGCCACTGTATACCTGTTTAGTGAACCCGCCACTGCATACCTGTTGTGTTCAGTGAACCTGCCACTGCATACCTGTTCTGTGAACCCACCACTGTATACCTGTTCTGTTCAGTGAACCCGCCACTGTATACCTGTTCAGTGAACCCGCCACTGTATACCTGTACTGTTCAGTGAACCCGCCACTGCATACCTGTTCTGTTCAGTGGACCCGCCACTGTATACCTGTTTAGTGAACCCGCCACTGCATACCTGTTGTGTTCAGTGAACCTGCCACTGCATACCTGTTCTGTGAACTCGCCACTGTATACCTGTTCTGTTCAGTGAACCCGCCACTGTATACCTGTACTGTTCAGTGAACCCGCCACTGCATACCTGTTCTGTTCAGTGGACCCGCCACTGCATACCTGTTCTGTTCAGTGGACCCGCCACTGTATACCTGTTTAGTGAACCCGCCACTGCATACCTGTTGTGTTCAGTGAACCTGCCACTGCATACCTGTTCTGTGAACCCGCCACTGTATACCTGTTCTGTTCAGTGAACCCGCCACTGTATACCTGTTCAGTGAACCTGCCACTGTATACCTGTACTGTTCAGTGAACCCGCCACTGCATACCTGTTCAGTGAACCCACCACTGCATACCTGTTCTGTTCAGTGAACCCACCACTGCATACCTGTTCTGTTCAGTGGACCCGCCACTGTATACCTGTTCAGTGAACCCGCCACTGTATACCTGTTGTGTTCAGTGAACCCACCGCATCAGTGCGCATACCTGTGCAGTTAAGTGAACCCACCTACCTACGTGAGTGCACGCAGTGTGATATACCACTCCGTGCATACCCGATATGGACAAAACAGGTAGAGGAAGAGGTAGTGCCAGAGCCAGAGGAAGGCCACCCGGCAGGTCTGCGCGAGGTCGTGTAAATGTAATTTCGTGTGGACCTGGCCCACAGTACAGTGCTCGGAAGAAGGCACGTCCCATCACGTCCCAAGATTGTCAGGACGTGGTTGAGTATTTAGCGACACAGAACACCTCATCTTGCTCAGCCACCAGCGCTACTACTAGCACCACTTCCGCTGCATTTGACACTTCGCAAGAATTATTTAGTGGTGGTGAAATCACTGATGCACAGCCATTGTTATTACAGCCAGATGATTTTTCACCCGCTCATATGTCTGCGTTACGCGGCAACACTATGGATGTAACGTGTAAGGACGATGAAGGACCTACTGATGGTGCATGTTTGGATTTTTCTGAGGCAAGCGAAGCTGGGCAGGATGATTACGATGCTGACGATGATAGGGATCCTCTGTATGTTCCCAATAGAGGAGATGAAGAGGGGGACAGTTCAGAGGGGGAGTCAGAGAGTAGTAGGAGGAGAGAAGTTGCTGAAAGAAGCTGGGGCAGCTCTTCGTCAGAAACAGCTGGTGGCAGAGTCCGGCACCATGTATCGCCACCTATGTACAGCCAGCCGACTTGCCCTTCAGCATCAGCTGCTGAGGTCCCCATAGTGCCCACATCCCAGGGTGGCTCAGCGGTGTGGAAATTTTTTAATGTGTGTGCCTCAGATCGGACCAAAGCCATCTGTTCGCTCTGCCAACAAAAATTGAGCCGTGGAAAGGCCAACACTCACGTAGGGACAAGTGCCTTACGAAGGCACCTGGAGAAAAGGCACAAACAGCAATGGGATGGCCACCTGAGCAAAAGCAGCAGCAGCACACAAAAGAAAAGTCACCCTCCTTCTCCTCTTCCTCCTTCAGGTGCATCATCTGCTTCTGCCGCTTTCTTCCTTGCACCTTCACAGGCACCCTCCTCCACTCCGCCTCTGCCCTTGAGCGGTTCCTGCTCCTCTGCCCACAGCAGCAGTCAGGTGTCCGTGAAGGAAATGTTTGAGCGGAAGAACCCAATTTCGGCCAGTCACCCCCTTGCCCGGCGTCTGACAGCTGGCGTGGCGGAACTGTTAGCTCGGCAGCTGTTACCATACCAGCTGGTGGACTCTGAGGCCTTCCGTAAATTTGTGGCCATCGGAACACCGCAGTGGAAGATGCCAGGCCGCACTTATTTTTCGAGAAAGGCCATACCCCAACTGCACCGTGAAGTTGAGAGGCAAGTGGTGTCATCTCTTGCGAAGAGCGTTGGGTCAAGGGTACACCTGACCACGGATGCCTGGTCTGCCAAGCACGGGCAGGGCCGCTACATTACGTACACAGCCCATTGGGTGAACCTGGTGGTGAACGATGGCAAGCAGGGCACAGCGGACCAAATTGTGACACCTCCACGGCTTGCAGGCAGGCCTCCTGCCACCTCCTCTCCTCCTGCTACATGCTCTTCGCTGTCCTCCTCCTCCTTGGCTGAGTGGCAGTTCTCCTCTCCAGCTACACAGCCCCAGCTCCGCAGGGCCTATGCTGCATGCCAGGTACGACGGTGTCACGCCATCTTAGACATGGCTTGTCTCAAAGCGGAGAGTCACACTGGAGCAGCTCTCCTGGCTGCTCTTAAGAAACAGGTGGATGAGTGGCTGACCCCGCACCACCTGGAGATAGGCAACGTGGTGTGCGACAACGGCAGCAATCTGCTTGCCGCTTTGCATATGGGGAAGCTGACACACATACCCTGCATGGCACATGTCATGAATCTAGTTGTTCAAAGATTTGTGGCAAAGTACCCTGGCTTAGCGGATGTCCTGAAGCAGGCCAGGAAGTTCTGTGGTCATTTGAGGCGGTCTTACACAGCCATGGCACGATTTGCAGAAATTCAGCGGAAAAACAACATGCCGGTGAGACGCCTCATTTGCGATAGCCCCACTCACTGGAATTCGACCCTGCTCATGTTCTCCCGCCTGCTAGATCAGAAGAAAGCCGTCACCCAGTACCTCTACAACTACAGTAGAACGAAACAGTCTGGGAAGATGGGGATGTTCTGGCCCGACAACTGGACACTGATGAAAAATGCATGCAGGCTCATGCGGCCGTTTGAGGAGGTGACCAACCTGGTGAGCCACAGTGAGGGCACCATCAGTGACTTAATTCCCTACGCTTACTTCTTGGAGCGTGCTGTGCGTAGAGTGGCGGATGAAGCTGTGAATGAGCGTGACCAGGAACCGTTACGGCAGGAACAGGCATGGGACCAATTTTCCTCAGACCCAGCTGTTTCCTCAACACCTGCGGCAGCACAGAGGGGGGAGGAGGAGGAAGAAGAGAAGTCGTGTGCAGAAGACGAGTCAGACTCAGAGGATGATGAGCAAGGTGTTTCTTTGGGGGAGGAGGAGGGGACAGCGGCAGGAGAACAACCGCAGCAGGCGTCGCAGGGGGCTTGTGCTGCGCAACCTTCCCGTGGTATTGTTCGCGGTTGGGGGGAGGAGGTTGACTTACGTGATGTCACTGAGGAAGAGCAAGAGGAGATGGAGGGTACTGGATCCGACTTTGTGCAGATGTCATCTTTTATGCTGTCCTGCCTGTTGAGGGACCCCCGTATAAAAAACCTCAAGGGGAATGAGCTGTACTGGGTGGCCACACTACTAGACCCTCGGTACAGGCACAAAGTGGCGGACCTGTTACCAACTCAGCGGAAGGTGGAAAGGATGCAGCACATGCAGAACCAGCTGTCAACTATGCTTTACAATGCCTTTAAGGGTGATGTGACAGCACAACGCCAGCAAGGTACCACTGCCACTAATCCTCCTCCCGTGTCCACGCAGTCAAAGACAGGACGCTCCAGCGATCTCATGGTGATGTCGGACATGCGGACGTTCTTTAGTCCAACGCCTCGCCGTAGCCCTTCCGGATCCACCCTCCACCAACGCCTGGAACGGCAGGTAGCCGACTACCTGGCCTTAAGTGTGGATGTAGACACTGCTGTGAACAGCGATGAGGAACCCTTGAACTACTGGGTGCGCAGGCTTGACCTGTGGCCAGAGCTGTCCCAATTTGCCATCCAACTTCTCTCCTGCCCTGCCGCAAGCGTCCTGTCAGAAAGGACATTCAGCGCAGCTGGAGGCATTGTCACAGAGAAGAGAAGTCGCCTAAGTCACAAAAGTGTTAAGTACCTCACCTTTAGCAAAATGAATGAGGCATGGATCCCGGAGGGCTGCTGCCCGCCCCAAGACTAAGTCAGTCCCCGCACACACAGCATCTCTGCCTGCACGCCGTGTGACTGGCTGCCTGGCCTGCCCCAAGAAGACTAAGTCGCTCCCAGTCCCTCCACACAGCATGTCTGCCTGCAGGCCGCTTGACTACCTTCTCCGCCACCACCAACAGGGTCCGGGACTCCAGGCGGATTGCTGAATTTTTTAGGCCGCTGCTAGCAGCGGCCACTGTAATAATTTTTCGGGTGCGTGTACATGACTGCCTAATTTTTCTGGCTGCACTGCGGGCAGCTGCAACAACAAAAGAAAAGGCATGTACATGCGCCCATTCCCCTTCGTGATCATTACCTTGCCGTGGTGAAGGGGCTTGCGTATCACAATGAAGCAATGACCGGCGCCTAGATGAGTGTCTCGGGGGGCACACAAAAGATAATAAGGTTGTTGCTTCATTGTGGTCAGACCAAATTTGATCAGCTGGACAGTCACTGTTCTGTCATTCAGCTACATCAGCCAGGCGACCATATGGGCTGTAAAGCCACCAAAACCTGCACTCTCGCCATGGTGCGCACCAGTCCAGCACGGCCGTCACTACACAAACAGCTGTTTGCGGTGCGTTACACGGTGAGTTTGGTGTGTCAGTGTGAAGCAGTACCTTAATTACACTACCTGATTGATGTATACACATGCAAGATGTTTTAAAGCACTTTAGGCCTGTCATTTAGCATTCAATGTGATTTCTGCCCTTAAAACGCTGCTTTGCGTCAAATCCAGATTTTTCCTGGGGACTTTTGGCGTGTATCCCACTCCGCCATGCCCCCCTCCAGGTGTTAGACCCCTTGAAACATCTTTTCCATCACTTTTGTGGCCAGCATAATTATTTTTTTTTTAAAGTTCACATCCCCATTGAAGTCTATTGCGGTTCGCGAACTTTAACGCGAACCGAACCTTCCGCGAAAGTTCGCGAACCTAAAATCGGAGGTTTGGCCCATCTCTAGTCAGGGAGTGTGCGGTATTTGCCAAGAGTAAACCCTCCCGGCAGGCACCTGTCGGTACCTTGCAGCCTTTGCCCGCCCCGAGTGAACCATGGACCCACTTGTCCATGGATTTTGTGGGTGAACAACTCCCCAGGTCTGAAGGCATGTCGGTCATTTGGGTGGTAGTCGACCGCTTCAGCAAAATGGCCCATTTCGTGCCCTTGAAAGGACTCCCCTCGGCCCAGGAATTGGCCGACCTATTTATCGTCCACATTTTCCGGCTGCACGGCATTCCGGAAAACATTGTGTCCGATCGGGGAGTTCAATTCATCTCTAAATTCTGGAGGGCATTTTGCCACCAAATGGGCATGAAGCTGTCTTTCTCGTCAGGCTACCACCCACAGACCAATGGGCAGACCGAACGAATTAATCAGTCTTTAGAACAGTTCTTAAGATGTTACGTTGCGGAGACACAGAATGATTGGGTAAAGTTTCTGGCTTTTGCAGAATTCGCACAGAATAATTTGAAGAGTTCTTCTTCTGGATTTTCTCCATTCCAGATTGTGACAGGGAGGTTCCCCAAGTTCTCCCCGCTGCCAGTTGCCTCTTCTCCGTTTCCCGCACTGGAGGATTGGCAGAAGTCACTCAGGGGCAATTGGGGAATTGTTAGAGAGAATCTGCAAAAAGCGTTCCAAAGTCAAAAGGGTCAAGCGGACAAGAGACGTTCCATGGAATGGAAGTTTCAGCCAGGGGATTTAGTCTGGGTGTCCACACGTCACTTGACCCTGAAGCAGCCATCTGCCAAACTGGGCCCCAGGTTTGTGGGTCCATTTTCTGTGACCAAGAAGATCAACAACGTCACTTATGCCATTGATCTTCCTGCCAGCATGCGGGGCGTAAGGTCGTTTCACGTGTCCCTACTCAAACCTGCGGTTCATGTGGGTCCTACTCCTCCTCCTCCTGTGATGGTGGAGGACCAACCCGAGTATGAGGTAGAAAAAATCTTAGATTCGCGCATTGTACAGAACTCAGTACAATATCTGGTGCATTGGAAAGGGTATGGCATTGAGGAGAGACAATGGGTACCTGGGAACCGCATGCATGCGGACGAATTAAGGAAAGAGTTTCACGCTTTACATCCCGAGAAACCTGGTAGGAGTTGTCCGGAGTCCACTCCTCGGGGGGGGGGGGGGGTACTGTGAGGAAACGCGGAAAAGCCGCCGCGTGTGCCAAGAGCTAGGCTGCTGACTCCGTGTCCTATGCGGCGGTTTGCACGCGTCTGGTTGTGTGGTGGAACGCGGAAAAGCCGCCGCATGTCCTGACAGCAAAGCGGCTGTTTGCATGCAGCAGCATGTGCTTGGTGTGGCTGAGTCTGTTAGTGCACCTAGGCAGATGGAGAGCTATGCTCGCGCGGGCCTGAATTCAGGACCTTTATGCCTGCAGAGGAAGTGTCAGCTGATCAGGAAGGTCAGCTGATTCCTGCAGGACTCATGATTGGCTGAATGGTTCGGGCGGGGCAGCAGAGTCCAGCAACTATATATTCTGCTGCTTATTCAGTTGCTGGTTGTCTGGCGTGCGATCACATACGTGGGAGCACCCAGATCCGTAGTCAGATCCGCAAGTGTGCCGGGACCAGCTGGAGCTGTAATCCTACACTTAGCTAGTTTTTGTTGATAGCTTAAAGTACTAGTTTGATTGTGATTATCTGTTATGACCTTTTGCCTGCCTGACTATCCTTCTGAACTCTAATCTTGTACCTCGATATTTCTGATACTCTGTTGCCGAACCCCGGCTCGTCCTTAGACTCTGCTTCTGCCTACTGATCTTGTACCTCGATATTTCTGATACCCTGTTGCCGAACCCTGCCTGTACCTGACTCCGCCTTTGCCTCTTGATATTGTACTTTATCTGTCCGTGTGTGTACGACCTGGCTTGTCCGACCTCGAGAACCGACCTCACTGTTGGAGGCGGTTCCCCATTCTATCAGTGACACTTCCTCCAGAGTGTTACTTTTAGACAATCCTTCCTACTCGCAGCCTGACTCCTCCCGTCTTGGAGAGTCCAGGTCTTCGGAAGGAATCCGTGCAGTATACCTTACTGCGCTGAGGTTAGTCCTCAGAGTGTTACTGTTACACCAAACACTACATTCTACTCAGGTGAACAGAGGTTAGCTGGTATATCGGATTATCGGTGATACTGCAGATCACTTATAATCTGGTATACATCTGTATTCCCAGTGATACTGCAGATCACCGGTAATCAGATCCTCTCTGTGCTTCACCGATCGTTACAATGTCAAGGTTAGAAAAATTGTGCGGCGCCAACAACTTAATTTTTTACATGGCAGGGTTCCCGAGCTTGACACAATTGGCCACTGGGTGACTGGGATTAATATTCAGAAATGTGGGTGGAGCCTAAAAACAGCCAATCAAAATGTACCTATTGATTTTCAAGGGGGAACATTTACATTACATTTTACTCCGTCTAATCTGGGCTGCGTGTGTGTTCCAATACACCAAGCGTCATATGCTAATCATGTGACGCTTGGTGTAATGGAGCGCACACGCAGCCCAGATTAGACGGAGAGGACAGCGTGCTTCTGAGCCGAAAGCTATGCGCCGGCCAGAAGTGAAGATTAAAAACAATGGTGCATGAGCCAGCCTGGGGCCCCGGGAACTCTCACTGCCCGGGGCCCCAGAACCAGCATCTAACACCATATGTGAGCGCAGCCAAGACCTTGGAGCTGCCACCTCCAAGGCCTGTCTCCTACTGCTCTAAAACTTACCAAACACACAATTGGAGAACCTCACTCCCAAACAGTACTCTGCTGCTTTATAAAGCCTGCAGGCTGCTTATAAGCCAATGAGAAATGCACACATAATACACCTAGCCTGCAGTGATAATCAAGCAAAAGCTGAGCAAGTCAGCCAATTAGTAGGAGAGGGCTTCAGTTGCATATAGACAATGGCTATATGACCAGCAGGGGGCACCAGCGTGCAGGGTATTCCCTCTCATCTGCCCCCCTCCTAACTAAACTGCATGGGATACTACAATAATTAAAAACAATGGTGCATGAGCCAGCCTGGGGCCCCGGGAACTCTCACTGCCCGGGGCCCCAGAACCAGCATCTAACACCATATGTGAGCGCAGCCAAGACCTTGGAGCTGCCACCTCCAAGGCCTGTCTCCTAGTTTACTTTATAAAGCAGCAGAGTACTGTTTGGGAGTGAGGTTCTCCAATTGTGTGGCCAGAAGTGAAGAGGGAAGAAATATGTTCAGGTCAAGGGTCAAGCAAGTCGCCGGGACACCGGCATGAATAGTGCACGAACAGCGGCAGATGGAGGGGTCAGGAGGAGGTCACAGTATGTACTTTTGACCCCCCACACACTGGAGTTATCTGTTTATTCAGCTGTGGTATCCTTTAATGGCAGAGGTCTCAAACCTGATATACTCAGTTATTGGGTGACTGAGGTCCAAATTCACTAAAGTCGGTGGAGCCACAAACAGCCAATCAGATTTTTTAAATTGATTTCAGCCATTCTGTTATTGGCAGGGTTCTCAAACTTGACACAGTTTGCCACTGGGTGACTGGGAGTAATATTCAGGAAAGTGGGTGTAGCCTACAACAGCCAATCAAAATTCACCTTTTGATTTCAAGGGGAATAATTACATTGCTGCTATTCATACACTCTTAATGGCAGAGGCCTCAAATCTGGTACAGTCAGTCACTGGGAGACTGGGGTTTAAATTCTGAAAAGGGAGTGGGCCAAAAACAGCCAATCAGATTTGTTTAATTTCAATGGTAACATGCAACTTATTGATGCCAAAGACCACAAAGTTCATAAACTTGGTCAGTGAGTGACTGTATGTCAAGGTTAGTGGGCAGAGCCAAAAACAACTTTTTACATGGGAAAATATAAATTGCAGCTATTCTTACACTGTTAATGGAAGGGATCTCAAACTTGACACAGTTGGTCACTGGGGGACTAGGATTAATATACGGAAAAGTAGGAATCAAAATTCACCTATTGATTTTCAAGGGGAATATTGAAACTGCTGTCATTCTTACACTGTTAATGGCAGAGGCCTCAAACCTGCTACAGTCGATCATCAAGTGACTGTGGTTCAAATTCACTAAAGGGGTGGAGCCACAAAAATCCAATCAGATTTGCTTTTTTGGATAAACTGCTTCCATTCACACAATTTTGATGCCTGGAACCCAAAAGCTCACAAACTTGGTCGACTGTGTGTCAAGGTTACAAAAAGTAGGTGGAGTCAAAAACAGATTTTCTGGGAAATTGTAAACTGCAGCCCTTCTTCACTGTTAATGGCAGGATTCTTAAACTTTGCACAATTGGTTACTGGGTGACTGGGATTAAGATTCATAAAAGTGGGTGGAGCCTAAAAAGCCAATCAAAATCACCTGTTGATTTTCAAGGGGAATATTAAAATTTCTGCCATTCTTGCACTGTTAATGGCACAAGCCTCAAACCTGGTACAGTTAGTCATTGGGGTTCAAATTCAGAAAAGGGGACAGAGCCACAAACCGTTTCATTTCTTGGAAAATACAAATTATTGATGCCAAGGACCCCAAAGCTCATAAACTTGATCATTGAGTGACTGTATGTCCAGGTGACAAAAAGAAGGCAGAGCCAAAACCAAATTTCACTGGGAAAATGTAGACTGCAGGCCTTCTTACACTGTTAATGGCAGGGTTCCCAAGCTTTGCCCAGATGGTCACTGGGTGACTGAGATTAATATTCAGGGAAGTGGGTGGAGCATATAATAGCCAATCAAAATTCACCTGTCGATTTTCAAGGGGAATATTTAAATTGCTGCCATTTTTACACTGGTAATAGCAGATGCCTCAAACCTGCTACAGTTGGTCATTGGGTGACTGGGGTTCAAATGCTGGAGAGGGGCAGAGCCACAAGCAGCCAATCTGATTTGTTTAATTTCTATGGGAATATACAAATTTTTGATGCTAAAGACCCCAAAGCTCACAAACTTGGTCATTGAGTGTTTGTGCGTTAGGGTTAGAAGAAGTGGGCGGAACCAACACCTGTCAAATACATACCCGGGCAATGCCGGGTCATCAGTGGGTGGAGACAAATACAAATTTCACTGGGAAAATGTAAACTGCAGCCATTCTTACACTGTTAATTGGAGGGTTCTTAAACTTTGCACTGTTGCTCACTCAGTGAATGGGATTAATATTCAGAAAAGTGGGTGGGGCCTACAATTGTGTATAAAGCTTCACCTATTGCTTTTCAAGTGGAATATTTAATTGCTACCATTCTTGCACTGTTAATGGCACAGGCCTCAAACCTGGTACAGTTGGTCATTGGGTGACTGGGGTTCAAATTCAGAAAAGGGGGTGGAGCCACAAACAACCCATCAGATTTTTTCATTTCAATACAAATTATTGATGCCAAAGACCACAAAGCTCACAAACTTGGTCATTGATTAATTGTTAGGGTTAGATAAAGTGGGTGGAGCCGACACCAGCCAAATATATTCCCGGGCAACGCCGGGCAATCAGCTAGTTATATCATAATCATGAAATGTCTATATATTCCATATGAACTATATGTTGTGCCTGGAAATTGTGTGTATAAATAAAGATATGTTGTGGTATTATACTTACTATAGCTCGTTGGTGCTGATTTAAAGGGCCGCTTTCTTCTTATTTGTAAATTATTCTTAATTGACTCTAGCACATCCAGCATTTAAACATAGGAGTGCGGATATCCCTTCATCCTTTGTCAGTAATTTTAGTGTGATTGTTTATGAAAGGCCATAGATAGGGATGATCGGAAAGAGCAAATTCCGTTCCGCCGGAATTCGCGGATTCCAAAAGTGCTAAATTCCGTCGCTGTGACATTTCCGCTGGAATTTTACGAAATTCCACTGAATTCCGCATTCCGGCGGAAAAATTAAAGTAATCGCAAATGAAACCTTGTTTATGTTAAATGGTAGCCCATAGCACTTGTTGGCTCTTCCCCTAGTTCTTTTTCTTCTTTCTCCCTTCCTCCTCCTCCTCAGGATCTTGTCTTCCAGGGAATTGTAGGATGTCAAAAGCCAGCTCACATACATTGGCCAGGAATCAAACCCAGGTCTAGTGCTTGGAAGGCAGCTCTCCTCACCACTATACCACAATCAACACCACATGCTGAAGCCAGCCTAGCATGTACCATT
The DNA here is from genome assembly GCF_040937935.1 of Hyperolius riggenbachi. Taxonomy (NCBI): domain Eukaryota; kingdom Metazoa; phylum Chordata; class Amphibia; order Anura; family Hyperoliidae; genus Hyperolius; species Hyperolius riggenbachi. Next base: position 56,834,319 of record NC_090652.1, on the reverse strand, counting down.
GTGATATATCCAAGAGAAAAATGAGCTTGCTTAGGGATTTGTAGCATGTCAAAAGCCAACTCACATACCCATGACCCATCATGACCACACTCATGTTCCAATGTTTGGTCAAACCCCTCATATAGCCAGCATTCACACCAATGAATCCAGCACCTTCATAGCCTCCTGCCACCCTTGAAAAAAAAAAATCTGTAGCAACCTGCATAGTCATGTCATGGACTGTACTCAGAGGAACCCACAATCTAATCCCTTCCATTGTCATACTGTAATGTCCTACCATATTATATATTGATATAGCACTAACATCTGCACAAAATTTACAGAGTATATGGGTATGTGAGCTCCAAATCAGGAGGCTGTGGGCCCCAGGCTGAAACTTCCCTGATGTACCCTTAGTGTTCCAGTCTGACCCTGTCAGCAGCCAATAGGGTATATTTACTAAGCCCTTGTAAATGTAATGCATGCAGGAAGCACACTTTGGGCTTGATTCACAAAGTAGTGCTAAGTGTTAGCACACCAGTGAAAAGCCCTATAACACGTGCAAAGTGCCTCTTCATGTGCTAATGTGTGCAAGCATTTGCGCATGCAAAAAGTTTTGCACAAAGTTTTGTGCGCAGTGATTTGCGTACAAAAGCAGTCACTTTGCGTGCTAAGTAGTGTGATAAGCGTACTTTGCATGCTAAGCGGCTGACTTTCCGCGTGAACGGAGCGCCATTTGCGTGCACCGCATTATGTGGTGCGCGCGCTAAAATAGTTTGGATTAGTAACAGCTTTGCCTGTGCAAACTACTAGTTTGCACATGCAAAGCCTTAACACATGCTAACTGAGTTAGCACTGTTTTGTGAATCAAGCCATTGAGTTTACTAGGTTTTGTGCAAATTACGTATCATGTTATTTAATTTGCGTAACTTGCTTCATTAATACAACACCTACATTGCTTCTGTAGCAGGCAACATAGTTGTTATAGCATGTTTAATATAAATTATGCAAATTAGGAAACATGTTACATAATATGTGTAATGTCCTGTAAACAAGCTCTGCTTGCAAATGTTACGTTTCTGGAGGTTTAGTAAATTTACCCCAATATCCGATATCTCTAGTTTAGTCATCTACTTTGATATGCCATTTTCAATGCAGATAGCTGCATTTAGTTTTTCCAATATGTTAAAGAGCTTAGGAGTTTAAAGAGTTTGGATTTGTGAAAAGTGCACTTTGATGAAAAAAAAAAAAAAAAAGGGGGGGGGCGTGGCTTAGTGATGGCCGCGGCTGGTCGCATGTGAGAGAAGTTCCGTTCTCGCTACCCCACTTTCCAGCACTCAATAGCCAGTCTCAGCCACTATGGGTGGTAAAGGCAAGAAGGACAAAAGGACCGGAGAGCCCTCCAGCTCACAAATCGGATCCTACTTTCGCCGCACGGGTTCCCGCTCGAGCAAGCAGACGGAGGACTCGGACGCCATGACGCCATCCCATCCTGAGGCCTATAGCTCACAGAGAGACCTCTCCCCTCTACCCTCCAAGTTTACTTGCACTAGCTCGTCTCCTGAAGGCTCTGAAGGTGAGGAAGAGATTGATATCAAAGCCCTTCTACGATCTATACCCTCCAAAAAAGACTTTGAGGCCTTCACGCAGCGCATAGAATCCGCTTATAAAAGAGACATCGCGGAGGTGAGATCTGATCTCAACGAGGTGGGAGGCAGGGTGGAGGCTTTAGAGCAGTCACAGGAGGAGTTGAGGGCCACAGTAACCTTGCTGATTGCCAAATCTAAAGAACAGGATAAGGCCCTACATGAGCACGTCTTTAAAATAGATGATTTGGAAAATTGCAGCAGGCGAAACAATATACGTATACGTGGCCTACCTGAAGCTACAAGGCAAGAGGATCTGGTCCCTTCACTGCAAGGCATTTTAGGATGCTTCTGGAACGAAATGAAGACGGCGTCATCGCAATCGATAGAGCTCATAGAGCCTTCGGTCCTGGTAAGCCTAATGTTCCAAGAGATGTGATTTGCCGGGTTCACCTATACTCAGTTAAGGAAGAAATCATGGCCTCAATTCACTAAGATCATGCTGGAGATAAGGCAAGAGAAAACTTACCTCCACACAGTGAGAGAGTTATCTTATCTCTTCATTCCTTAAGTTACCTCCTCCGTAGTTAATTTACCTCCTCTGTAGTTATTTTCACACGCAGTTAATAAACAGCCTGTCTTTAACTCTGGAGTTATTTTAAGGATTAAAAAGTTAACTTAATGACAGAAGAGTTAACTTTAGGTTTGCCTGAGGTAAAATGTTTCCTGAATATAACATGCCTCATCACCATGGTGATAACTCTAGAAACGTTATTAAAGACAGGAGATAAGCTTAGTGAATTGAGGTCATTGTCTGCTGCCAGACTTAAAAAATCTCTAGACTTTGATGGAGCTACTATTTTATTTTTCCCTGACTTATCTACATACACTTTGCAACTGCGTAGAGCCACTAAACCGCTGTTAGATGTTATCCGTGAGGCTGACAGTATATATGCATGGGGCTTTCCATTCCGCCTCATAATTAAAAAAGATGGGAAATCGATTACTTTCCAAACCCCTCAGGACCTTGATAAAGTCTGTGATTTCCTTTCAGTTGAAACGATTGAACTACCAGACTGGCCTATACAAAAGGCCGTCATGCCCTTACCACAGCGTGAAAGATGGCAGAAAGTATGCACTCCCAATTCCAGAAGACGTCAGAGAGACAACACGGAGGATGACTGATTCTTCCCTTATTTCTCTTCATTTGTGATTAATCTTTTTCATTTATATCTGTTTTATTCACTGGAAACTCCAATCATATGCTTAAACAGACAATACTTGCCTCTCCACAGGCTGAAACACATACTAGTGTACGTTCGCCATGTTTTTCTTTACTGCTTCCTTTTTAGAAAAATCGCTAGTTTGCTTTCACTAAGTTATGGTTGAAGCCTATGATCATTAGCTGCACAACTAAATGTTCCTTGCCTGCATATACTAGCGAGATAAGCCAACTCACTAGCCATTAGTGAAAATTACACTCCTAGACTACTATGTTAATATTTTTAGCTCCCCCCTTCATTCTGGAAGAGAGGAGCTGGCTTATGATATAAATATGTCCTAAATTGGGCAGTGAGCTCATGGGAACGATCCTTATGCACCTAATAACAGTGTTATGTTTACAGGTATCTGCCCTCCCATGGAGTCGGTTGAGGGCAATACTGCTATTTTGAAATATTGGAAATAGGTGCCTGATATAGATGCTTAGTCTGTGTAGTTTCATACTGTCTTCCTTCAATCTTCTTAAGGATTTATAAGTACCTCTTTGCTTCTTTATTTTTCCATTTTTCATTTAATTAAAATACAATGTGCTGGTTGCTGGGGTGGGAGGAGGGAGGGAGGGGGAGGGAAGGAGTTGGGTCATCATTAACCACTTTTCCCCAAAGTAAGTGGAAGCGGTCGCTTGGTGGTTTGTTTAGACCGCAGTGGTCGATGTGCCACTCTCTGCTTGGTTGTGTGTCCATGACCTTACAGAGAGACCGGGGGAGGGGGGGTTATAGCTGGATAGCTTTAAATGGGTTTTGAGTAAGGGATTTGCTGCTTCTTTATAGAAGTCCTCATAACTACAGTTCTGCACATTGCACTATTTCTAATGGCAGTTAAAATATGTTCAGTTAATGTTAATGGGTTAAATGAACCAGCTAAACGTGCTCATGTTCTGTATTATTGCCACAAGGAAAGAGCTAAAATAATACTACTACAAGAAACCCACTTTTTACAGAGGAAGGCTCCTTACCTCTCACATAATCGTTATTACAACAAATGGATTCTTGGCAATTACAAGGGGGGTAAATCCCGTGGAGTGGCTATAGCTTTTCATAAGACATGTCCAGTAGAAATATTGGATACCAAAACAGATCCACAGGGGCGATTTATTTTTGTTAAAATCCGCTTAAATGCAGTTATTTTAACAATTGCTAATGTCTACCTCCCAAATGTAGACCAAACCCAGTCATTATGCTCCATCCTCAAAACCTTTGGAGACAGAGCCTTTTGTCATGCTGCCCCTACACTTTGGAACTCCCTGCCACACCCAATCAGGACAGTTCCATCCCTGGAAGCGTTTGAGTCTAATCTGAAAACCTACCTCTTCAGTCTGGCATTCATGCACATCTGACTATCTCCTCTGTAACACAACCCAGCCTGCAACCCTGTATTAATCTGTGACACAACTATGCGCTTTAAGTCCTATGGGAGAAAAGCGCTTTACAAATGTTATTGTATTGTAATGTATTGTATCCTAAATCAACTGGAATTGTTCAGTCAAGGGAGGGTTATAATGGGGGGAGCTATAAACCTTACACTCAACCCTGCTTTAGATAACTCCAGGGGTGCCTCTAGTATTTCATATAGGAACATTAAGAGCCTTAAAAGATTAGTATTCGAACAACAGTTAGTAGACATATGGAGAATTACTCACCCTAATACCAAGGACTATACTTTCTATTCGAATCCCCATAAATGCTATATATATGTTCTTAATTTCTCATGCTCTGCTATCATGGAATGCCACTTCCCATATAGGCAACCAATTATGGTCTGATCACTCGCCTGTTTTTCTGAAATTTACAATCCCTGGATAGTGTTGGGCGAACAGTGTTCGCCACTGTTCGGGTTCTGCAGAACATCACCCTGTTCGGGTGATGTTCGAGTTCGGCTGAACACCTGATGGTGCTCGGCCAAACCGTTCGGCCACATGGCCGAACTAAGAGCGCATGGCCGAACGTTCCCCGAACGTTCGGCTAGCGCTGTGATTGGCCGAACGGGTCACGTGGTTCAGACCCGAACGCGCTCTGATTGGCCGAACGGTCACGTGGTTCGGACCCGAACGCGCTCTGATTGGCCGAACGGTCACGTGGTTCGGGTAAATAAATACCCGAACCACGTCATATCTCCGCCATTTGTCTGTGGGTTTAGCTTTGGGTAGGCAGGCAGGGTAGTTCGCGCTCCAGCCACGCTAGCCAGGGTCCCCCCAGTCATTGTGTGTCGCTGCTGGGAACAGTAGTACACCGCTCGCTCAGCCACACTATATAGCATTGTGTGTACTGCCACTGTGAAACTCGCTCAGCCACGCTATATATAGCATTGTTTACTGCCACTCTGTGTACAAGGCTCAGCCAGACTATATAGCATTGTGTGTACTGCCACTCTGTGTACACCGCTCAGCCAGACTATATAGCATTGTGTGTACTGCCACTCTGTGTACACCGCTCAGCCAGACTATATAGCATTGTTTACTGCCACTCTGTGTACACCGCTCAGCCAGACTATATAGCATTGTGTGTACTGCCACTCTGTGTACACCGCTCAGCCAGACTATATAGCATTGTGTGTACTGCCACTCTGTGTACACGGCTCAGCCAGACTATATAGCATTGTTTACTGCCACTGTGTGTACACGGCTCAGCCAGACTATATAGCATTGTGTGTACTGCCACTCTGTGTACACGGCTCAGCCAGACTATATAGCATTTTTTACTGCCACTGTGTGTACACGGCTCAGCCAGACTATATAGCATTGTGTGTACTGCCACTCTGTGTACACGGCTCAGCCAGACTATATAGCATTGTGTGTACTGCCACTCTGTGTACACGGCTCAGCCAGACTATATAGCATTGTGTGTACTGCCACTCTGTGTAACGGCTCAGCCAGACTATATAGCATTGTTTACTGCCACTGTGTGTACACGGCTCAGCCAGACTATATAGCATTGTGTGTACTGCCACTCTGTGTACACGGCTCAGCCAGACTATATAGCATTTTTTACTGCCACTGTGTGTACACGGCTCAGCCAGACTATATAGCATTGTGTGTACTGCCACTCTGTGTACACCGCTCAGCCAGACTATATAGCATTGTTTACTGTCACTCTGTGTACACGGCTCAGCCACACTATATAGCATTGTTTACTGCCACTCTGTGTACACCGCTCAGCCAGACTATATAGCATTGTGTGTACTGCCACTCTGTGTACACCGCTCAGCCAGACTATATAGCATTGTGTGTACTGCCACTCTGTGTACACGGCTCAGCCAGACTATATAGCATTGTTTACTGCCACTGTGTGTACACGGCTCAGCCAGACTATATAGCATTGTGTGTACTGCCACTCTGTGTACACGGCTCAGCCAGACTATATAGCATTTTTTACTGCCACTGTGTGTACACGGCTCAGCCAGACTATATAGCATTGTGTGTACTGCCACTCTGTGTACACGGCTCAGCCAGACTATATAGCATTGTGTGTACTGCCACTCTGTGTACACGGCTCAGCCAGACTATATAGCATTGTGTGTACTGCCACTCTGTGTAACGGCTCAGCCAGACTATATAGCATTGTTTACTGCCACTGTGTGTACACGGCTCAGCCAGACTATATAGCATTGTGTGTACTGCCACTCTGTGTACACGGCTCAGCCAGACTATATAGCATTTTTTACTGCCACTGTGTGTACACGGCTCAGCCAGACTATATAGCATTGTGTGTACTGCCACTCTGTGTACACCGCTCAGCCAGACTATATAGCATTGTTTACTGTCACTCTGTGTACACGGCTCAGCCACACTATATAGCATTGTTTACTGCCACTCTGTGTACACGGCTCAGCCACACTATATAGCATTGTGTGTACTGCCACTCTGTGTACAACGCTCAGCCATACTATATAGCATTGTTTACTGCCACTCTGTGTACACGGCTCAGCCACACTATATAGCATTGTTTACTGCCACTCTGTGTACACGGCTCAGCCACACTATATAGCATTGTGTGTACTGCCACTCTGTGTACACCGCTCAGCCAGACTATATAGCATTGTTTACTGCCACTCTGTGTACACGGCTCAGCCACACTATATAGCATTGTGTGTACTGCCACTGTGTGTACACGGCTCAGCCAGACTATATAGCATTGTGTGTACTGCCACTCTGTGTACACCGCTCAGCCAGACTATATAGCATTGTTTACTGCCACTCTGTGTACACGGCTCAGCCAGACTATATAGCATTGTTTACTGCCACTGTGTGTACACGGCTCAGCCAGACTATAAAGCATTGTGTGTACTGCCACTCTGTGTACACGGCTCAGCCAGACTATATAGCATTTTTTACTGCCACTGTGTGTACACGTCTCAGCCAGACTATATAGCATTGTGTGTACTGCCACTCTGTGTACACGGCTCAGCCAGACTATATAGCATTGTGTGTACTGCCACTCTGTGTACACGGCTCAGCCAGACTATATAGCGTTGTGTGTACTGCCACTGTGTGTACATGACTCAGCCAGAATATATAGCGTGTGTACTGCCACTCTTTGTACACGGCTCAGCCAGACTATATAGCATTGTGTGTACTGCCACTCTGTGTACACCGCTCAGCCAGACTATATAGCATTGTGTGTACTGCCACTCTGTGTACACGGCTCAGAAAGACTATATAGCATTGTGTGTACTGCCACTCTGTGTACACGGCTCAGCCAGACTATATAGCATTGTGTTTACTGCCACTCTGTGTACACCGCTCAGCCACACTATATAGCATTGCGTACTCTGCCAGTCAGTGTGTATATTGCTGGGATCAGTAATACTCCACTCACCGTCAACCACTATATGAGCTCACCATGAGTTCCTCAGAGACCTCCGCTGTGAGCAGCACTCCCAACAACAGCAACAGCCAACGCCCCACGCAAGCTATAACATCCACCCCAGCAGCCAGTGGTCAGCAGCAGCCCTCCCCGGAGGAGAACGTTGTGTCCATCGGTCTGGCGCCAGAGCGATTAATGAGGGCTGCCATTGAGGAGATGATGGGGCCTGATGTGGAGGAGGAGGTCGGGCTCAGGCCAGCATCCCAAGTTAATGTTGAGGACGATGAGGGGTCTGTGTCTGGGGATGTTGGGGTGGCAGAGGTGGTGGGTGGGTCAGACTCAGGAGAAGAGTTGTATGATGAGGATGATGATCGGGACCATCTGTATGTGCCTCAGAGTCCGACCCCGGAAAACATGTTGTATCGTGTGTTTAGGTACTAAAATCTGCGTTCCCAGTAGTGTTGGGCGAACAGTGTTCGCCACTGTTCGGGTTCTGCAGAACATCACCCCGTTCGGGGTGACTATATAGCAGACTATATAGCATTGTGTTTACTGCCACTCTGTGTACACGGCTCAGCCACACTATATAGCATTGTGTTTACTGCCACTCTGTGTCTGTTGGGAACAGTAGTACACCGCTCACCCGCCACTGTATAGCATTGTGCTCTGTGTCGCTGCTGGCAATAGTGGTACACCGCTCACCCACCACTGTATAGCATTTCTGTACTGCCACTGTACTGCTGCCAGTCAGCGTGTACTTTAAGGATAAGTGAAATGAGGAAGAAATCCGGTGAAAGAGGGAGGGGCAAGGGAAGAGGTGTTTCCCCTGACGGTTCACGTACAGGCCACAGGGGAGCACCCAAGAAAACCCACTCAATACCGCCCATGTTGTCCAGGACAACAACCCTCACAGATCCAAAAGAACAGGACCAGATAATTACTTGGATGACCTCTCAAGCGTCCAGCAGTGGGTTAAGCAGCACCAGCACATCACGCACGAGGTCCAAATCCTCAGCCAGTTACAAGGAGCCAGTGGGCACAAAGCTGACACAACCGGCAGCGACACCACGCACACAACTGCCAGATAACCAGACGACGTTGGAGTGAGCTGCGCAGAGGTTGTTCTGGGGAGCTCTACTCCACGGCGGCGGCCCCCCACAATGACATATGACGAGTTTGAGGAGATGGAAGAGGAGGGTATGGACAATGTAGACATAGACCCAGATTTTGTTTGTGAACGAGAACATCGCCGTCGTAGCAGCAGCACAGATGAGTCTGTTGAAGAACCCACTGCTGCACGAGTTCGCCTTGTGCCACAAGGTAGGCGGTGCGCAATTTCAGGCACCACAAGCGTGGAAGTTCAAGTGAGAGGCAAAAGAGGCGCAAACAGAAATCGCCAGCAAGGCAGGTGCTCCAAAGTCTGGGCTTTCTTTGAAGACTGCACTGAGGATGTTACCATGGCGATTTGCAAGGTGTGCAAGACCCGCCTGAGCAGGGGGAAAAGTATTAACAACCTCTCCACCACCAGCATGAGCCGCCACATGCTATCCAAACATCCCACTCTGTGGGCAAACGCAGCAGGACAGGGTACCAGCAACACTGCCTCCCTTGGGTTCACCAGACTCACCACCAGACCCGCCTCAGCAGCAGCAGCAGTAGCCCAGCCATTGCGTGGTTCACAACATTCACAAACATCAGACGACGCTGACACTGTCACTTTACGGAGTAGTGCTCTTGAGGTCTCCCAGTGTTCATCAAACACAACAACCAACAGCCCTTCGGTGTGCAGCCCTACGGTTCAGTTGTCTGTCTCGGAGATGTTTGAGCGCAAGAGGAAATTGCCAGCAAATGACCCCCGGGCCGTGGCAGTAACAGCCAGCATAGCCAAGCTTCTGGCCTGCGAAATGCTGCCATATCGAGTGGTGGAGACAAACAGCTTCAAGGGGTGTGTGCGTGTTGCTCAGTTAGAGGCGGAAGTCGCAGAGCTAAATAAGCATCTCGCAACACTGAGAAGCATACACAACATGGAGAAGAGCTTGGATCTCACGATCCAGACACTGGATGGAACCGTTGAAGATGAGGAGGGTGGAGTACAGCCGGACCAAGAAGCAGAGGCAACCGCTAGTTGGGTCACAGTTAGAAGGGGTAGGGGAAAAAGTGGCAGGGAGGCTAGTCCCGAGTTGTCCCTCACTAATAAGTATGCTTGTTTGCATAATATTGGGGAGGATGATTCAGGAGTAGCAATGCTGCAGCAGGATGTGCTCCTTAGCAACCAAGGGGCAGACTGCTGTAACGAGAAAGGGAATAGGAGTGCAGCTAAGGCTAGACAGGTACTGGTGGTAGGGGATTCAATTATTAGGCGCACAGATAGGGTAATCTGTCGAAGAAACCGTGAATGCCGTACAGTCTGTTGCCTCCCGGGTGCTCGGGTTCGGCATGTAGCGGAAAGAATTGACAGATTACTGGGTGGGGCTGGGGAAGACCCGGCTGTCATGGTACACATTGGCACCAATGACAAAGTTAGTGGGAGATGGAAGGTCCTCAAAAATGATTTTCAGGTACTTGGAGATAAACTTAAAGCAAGGACCTCCAAGGTGGTGTTTTCTGAAATACTGCCAGTGCCACGTGCTACATCTGAGAGACAGAGGGAGCTTAGGGAGTTAAATAAGTGGCTGAGAAATTGGTGTAGGAAGGAAGGGTTTGGGTTCCTGGAGAACTGGGCAGACTTTGCAGTCGGCTACAGGTTCTACAGCAGGGATGGGCTGCACCTTAATGGGGAGGGTGCAGCTGCATTGGGGGAGAAGATGGCTAAACGGTTGGAGGAGATTTTAAACTAGGATCTGGGGGGAGGCGGGAGGATAAAGTCTCAATACGTAGACAAGATGAGGTAAAAAGACAGTGGGAACCTATCATTATGGAGGGTGGAGAGGGGGGTGGGGACAGTGTAAAGATTAAGGAGGTTGGTAAAAATTCAAGTAGCCCATTTCATGTAAACAAAATTGGTAAATGTGGTGGTAAAAATATAAAGTGCATGGTAACCAATGCTCGGAGCCTTGCAAATAAAATAGACGAACTAGAGTTCATTCTGAATGACAAAGGCTATGACATTGTGGGAATAACCGAGACATGGATGGATGAAAGCCATGACTGGATAGCTAATTTAAAAGGATACAATGTGTTTAGGAGGGATAGAACAGGGAAAAAAGGTGGAGGGGTTTGTCTCTTTGTTAAGAATTCTCTTACAGCTGTCCTCAACGATGAGATGGAGGAAGATTGCGAAGATGTGGAGTCCGTTTGGGTAAATATTCATGGTGGAAATAAAAGTTGCCAATTGCTTATTGGGGTATGCTACAGGCCACCTCTTATTAATGAAGCTGCAGAACTGCGATTACTACAGCAGATTGAAAAAGCTGCAGGTAAAAATGAGGTCATAATTATGGGCGACTTCAACTTTCCAGACATTGACTGGAGTATTGAGGCTACCCATTCTGGTAAAAGCAGCAGATTTCTGGCAGCACTACAGGACAATTACTTGACTCAAATGGTAACTGAACCAACTAGGGGGAATGCGTTACTGGATCTGATCATTTCTAATAGACCAGATAATGTATCAAATGTGCAGGTTCAAGAACATTTGGGAAATAGTGATCACAACATGATAACGTTTGATCTGGTGACTGATAGGCCACGGGGCAGCGGGACCACTAAAACTATGAATTTTAGAAAAGCAAAGTTCAATCAAATTAGGCAGGCACTAAGTTTGGTGAACTGGGATAATGTACTACAAGGGGAAGACACTGAAGGGAAATGGCAAGCTTTTAAACTTATACTCAATCAATACTGTAGTATGTATATCCCATATGGAAACAAAATGTCTAGGAATAAAAAAAGGCCTCTATGGATGAATAGAAAGGTTAAAGATAAAATGAAGAGGAAAAAGAATGCCTATAAGGTCTTAAAACAGGAGGGGACCGAGGCATCTAACCCAAAAAAGTTTTACAAGTACATTAACTCTAAAAAAAGAAAGGTTGACTGTATAGGACTCCTAAAGGATGAGGGTGGGAACTCAATGGTGGATGACCAAGGTAAGGCAGAGTTATTAAATGCTTTCTTTGCTTCTGTCTTCACAAAAGAAACAGCACTGTTGCAAACTACAGAGGCGGAAGAATCTCAATCTTCTAACTGTAATATTAAATACTTAACGCAGGAAGAAGTGAAGGCAAGACTAAATAAATTAAAAATAGACAAGGCACCTGGCCCGGATGGCATGCATCCTCGGGTCCTAAGGGAATTAAGTTCAGTTATAGATAAACCCCTTTATCTTATCTTTTGTGACTCTCTTGCAACTGGCAGAGTCCCAGTGGATTGGCGTACAGCCCACGTTTTCCCATTATTTAAGAAGGGCAAAAAATCTGATCCAGGAAATTATAGACCTGTAAGTTTAACATCAGTTGTATGCAAACTATTTGAGGGGTTACTAAGAGATACTATACATGACTTCATAGTAGAAAATAATCTTATTTCTCAGCATCAACATGGGTTTACTAAAGACAGGTCCTGTTTGACTAACATGCTCAGCTTTTATGAGGTAGTGAATGCTAATATGGATATTGGGAATGCTGTAGATGTGATATACTTGGACTTTGCAAAGGCCTTCGACACTGTTCCCCACAAAAGTCTGGTGCAAAAGTTGAGGATGCAAGGACTGGGGAAGAGTCTGTGTTCATGGATAGGGAACTGGCTAATGGACAGAAAACAAAGAGTTGTGGTCAATGGATCGTACTCAAAATGGGAGACTGTTAGCAGTGGGGTCCCACAGGGGTCTGTTCTGGGTCCAGTGCTCTTCAATTTATTTATTAATGACCTAGTAGATGCAGTAGTGAGCAATGTTGCTATTTTTGCAGATGATACAAAATTGTGCAGAATCATCAACTCTCAGGATGATAGTGTCATATTGCAACAGGATCTGGATAGGATGGCTATATGGGCACATACATGGCAGATGAAATTCAATGTTGACAAATGTAAGGTCATGCATTTTGGACGTACTAATGGTCTAGCACCATACAAAATAAATGGGATACAGTTGGGGACATCAAACTTGGAGAAGGACTTAGGAGTACTCATTGACAACAAGTTAAATAATCGTACTCAATGCCAAGCAGCTGCAGCTAAAGCTAACAAAATTTTGGGATGCATTAAAAGGGAAATAAAAACTCGAGATGCTAGCATAATATTGCCCCTGTTTAACTCTCTAGTAAGGCCACATCTGGAATATGGAATTCAGTTCTGGGCACCACATTACAAAAAAGATATTGCAGTTTTAGAGCAGGTGCAGAGACGAGCAACAAAATTGATACGTGGGATGGAAGGTCTCACTTATCAAGAAAGGTTAGATAAACTGGGTTTATTTAGTCTAGAGAAAAGACGCCTTAGAGGGGATCTAATTAACATGTATAAATACATCAGAGGGCAATATAATAGCTTGGCGGATGAGCTTTTTGTCCCTAGGCCTTTTCAAAGGACTAGAGGACATGATCTGCGCATGGAGGAAAAACGTTTTAGCCATTTATTTAGGAAAGGGTTCTTTACAGTTAGAGTGATTAAGATGTGGAATGCATTGCCACAGGAAGTCGTTATGGCAAACTCTATACCTGCATTTAAAGGGGGCTTAGATGCTTTCCTTGCGTTGAAAGACATCCATGGCTACAATTACTAGGTAATGCCTAATGATGTTGATCCAGGGATTTTATCTGATTGCCATCTGGAGTCGGGAAGGAATTTTTCCTTTAGGGGCTAATTGGACCATGCCTTGTAAGGGTTTTTTCGCCTTCCTCTGGATCAACAGGGATATGGGAGGGAGCAGGCTGGTGTTGTACTTTATACTGGTTGAACTCGATGGACGTATGTCTTTTTTCAACCAAAATAACTATGTAACTATATGTAAGGGCATGATGTCAGTGGCAAGCCCACGTTACGTGGTTCCCAGCCGCTACCACTTTGCGCGCTCTGCAGTGCCTGAGTTGCATGAGCACGTGGTCAGCAAAATAACCCGAAGCTTGAAGAATGCCGTTGCCTGCAAGGTTTACCTCACCACTGACACCTGGACGAGTGCGTTCGGCCAGGGTCAATACATCTCCCTTACCGCGCACTGGGTGAACCTTGTGGAGCCTGGCAGTGATTCCTCACCTGCTACGGCGTGGGTGTTGCCCACGCCGCAAACAGCTGCACCGCCGTCCCTCCCACTGGATAACAGCAGCACCTACCTCTCTGACTCCTTCTCCTCCAACGCATCTCAAAGCTGTACCGCATCTGGAAACGCTAACCCAGCAACAGCAGCAGTAGGATCGTGGAAGCAGTGCAGCACAGCTGTTGGCATGCGTTGCTGAAGCTGATCTGCCTTGGGGATAAGCAGCACACAGGGGAGGAAATTTGGAGGGGAATAAAGGAACAGACGGATTTGTGGCTGGCACCGCTGGACCTGAAACCGGGCATGGTTGTGTGTGATAATGGGAGTAATCTCATTCGCGCTTTAAGGTTGGCTAAGCTGACACATGACGAAGAAGAGGAGGAGGAACAGCTGGAGTTGGAGCAGGAATTTCCTGCCACCACTGACGAGGGCCAGAGCGGTGCACGTTGGACTTCCACAATTCAGCGCGAATGGTCAGCAGAAGCAGACCAGGAAGAAGGTGACAACTATGATGCATCACAACAACTATCACAACGCTCACAAGAGGATGATGAGGATTCTGGTAGGACTCTGGCACACATGGCTCAATTCATGCTAGACTGCATTAAACGCGACCCACGCATTGTGCGCATTCTGGACAACACCAATTACTGGGTTTATACCCTTCTGGATCCACGGTACAAACACAATGTTCCAAAACTGCTTGAAGAAAGAGTCAGACAGGTCAAAATGGAAGAATACCAGCAGGCCCTTGTGGAGACTTTAGAGAGGAGATTGACATCCTCCCCCTCCTCTAGCCAGTTGTACGCCGACAGACTGACTTCCGCAAACCCAGGACGACCAGGAGGGCAGCAAACAACACAAGCCGCAGCTAGTGCCCAAAAGGGAATGGTATCGGCAGTGTCCTTGGAGTGGGAAAATTTTCTGACACCCATGCAGCAGCAGCCCACTGAACAGCAAGCGTGCAGATCCACCTCCAACACCGATCGCCTGGAGAAGATGGTCAAGGACTACATGTCAGATGGCGTAGCTGTGTCGAACAATCCATCTGCACCCTTCAACTATTGGGTATCGAAGCTAGACACCTGGCACGGACTGGCAATGTACGCAATAGAGGTGCTGGCTTGCCCGGCAGCCAGCGTTATGTCGGAACGTTGTTTCAGTGCTGCCAGAGGCATCGTCACAGATCGGCGTATCCGCCTCTCCACAGAAAATGCAGACCGTCTGACTCAAATTAAAATGAATCAATCCTGGATTGGAAATGACTACGCAACACTCCAGGACCCCAACCAAGTAACATGAACAATGAACATCTGGGATGGTTTAGCGTTTCCGGTCCCTGTTTATTGAACCTCTCATCTGTATTACATTTATGACTGCATGGCGACAAAAAGCATTGCTGCTATATCCGCATGCTTTTTGTCCTCATGCAAGGCCTGGGTTGTTGTGTCTCAAAAAGCATGGCCTTCTCCTCCTGCGCCTGCTCCTGTTCCATCACGTGTGCTGCTGCTGCTGGGTTAGCGTTGCCGGTCCCTGTTTATGGAACCTCTTATCTTTATTACATTTATGACTGCATGGCGGCAAAAAGCATTGCTGCTATATCCGCACGCTTTTTGGCCTCATGCAAGGCCTGGGTTGTTGTGTCTCAAAAAGCATGGCCTTCTCCTCCTGCGCCTGCTCCTGTTCCATCACGTGTGCTGCTGCTGCTGGGTTAGCGTTGCCGGTCCCTGTTTATGGAACCTCTTATCTTTATTACATTTATGACTGCATGGCGGTAAAAAGCATGCTATCCGCACGCTTCTTGTCCTCATGCAAGGCCTGGGTTGTTGTGCCTCAAAGCGTGGCCTTCTCCTCCTGCGCCTCCTCCTGTTCCATCACGTCTGCTGTTGCTGGGTTAGCGTTGCCGCGTGGTCCCTGTTTATTGAACCTCTTATCTTTATTACATTTATGACTGCATGGCGGTACAAAGCATGCTATCCGCATGCTTCTTGTCCTCATGCAAGGCCTGGGTTGTTGTGTCTCACAAAGCGTGGCCTTCTCCTCCTGCGCCTCCTCCTGTTCCCTCACGTGTGCTGCTGCTGCTGCTGTTGGGTTAGCGTTACCGGTCCCTGTTTATGGAACCTCTTATCTTTATTACATTTATGACTGCATGGCGGTAAAAAGCATGCTATCCGCACGCTTCTTGTCCTCATGCAAGGCCTGGGTTGTTGTGTCTCAAAAAGCGTGGCCTTCTCCTCCTGCGCCTCCTCCTGTTCCATCACGTCTGCTGCTGCTGGGTTAGCGTTGCCGGTCCCTGTTTATGGAACCTCTTATCTTTATTACATTTATGACTGCATGGCGGTAAAAAGCATGCTATCCACACGCTTCTTGTCCTCATGCAAGGCCTGGGTTGTTGTGTCTCAAAAAGCATGGCCTTCTCCTCCTGCGCCTCCTCCTGTTCCATCACGTGTGCTGCTGCTGGTGCTGCTGGGTTAGCGTTACCGGTCCCTGTTTATGGAACCTCTTATCTTTATTACATTTATGACTGCATGGCGGTAAAAAGCATGCTATCCGCACGCTTCTTGTCCTCATGCAAGGCCTGGGTTGTTGTGTCTCACAAAGCGTGGCCTTCTCCTCCTGTGCCTCCTCCTGTTCCATCATGTGTGCTGCTGCTGCTGGGTTAGCGTTACCGGTCCCTGTTTATGGAACCTCTTATCTTTATTACATTTATGACTGCATGGCGGTAAAAAGCATGCTATCCGCACGCTTCTTGTCCTCATGCAAGACCTGGGTTGTTGTGTCTCACAAAGCGTGGCCTTCTCCTCCTGCGCCTCCTCCTGTTCCATCACGTGTGCTGCTGCTGCTGCTGCTGCTGCTGGGTTAGCGTTACCGGTCCCTGTTTATGGAACCTCTTATCTTTATTACATTTATGACTGCATGGCGGTAACAAGCATGCTATCCGCACGCTTCTTGTCCTCATGCAAGGCCTGGGTTGTTGTGTCTCAAAAAGCGTGGCCTTCTCCTCCTGCGCCTCCTCCTGTTCCATCACGTGTGCTGCTGCTGCTGCTGGGTTAGCGTTGCCGGTCCCTGTTTATGGAACCTCTCATCTTTATTACATTTATGACTGCATGGCGGTAAAAAGCATGCTATCCGCACGCTTCTTGTCCTCATGCAAGGCCTGGGTTATTGTGTCTCAAAAAGCGTGGCCTTCTCCTCCTGCGCCTCCTCCTGTTCCATCACGTGTGCTGCTGCTGGTGCTGGGTTAGCGTTACCGGTCCCTTTTCCTGGAACCTCTTCTCTGTATTACATTTATGACTGCCTGGCGGTAAAAAGCATGTTACCTGTGCAAAGAAACATGACATTTTCCACATTTAAAAGACAGTTTTTCCTTTGAAACTTTACAATCAATTTTCTCAAAAACTATAAGCTCTTTTTCAAATATTTTTTTTCCTCTTGTACCCACTCCCAAGGTGCACATACCCTGCTAATTTGGGGTATGTAGCATGTAAGGAAGCTTTACAAAGCACGAAAGTTCGGGTCCCCATTGACTTCCATTATGTTCGGAGTTCGGCGCGAACACCCGAACATCGCGGCGATGTTCGGCGAACGTTCGCGAACCCGAACATCTAGGTGTTCGCCCAACACTATCCCTGGATCTACACAGTCCAGTTTCAACTGGAAATTAAATAATTCCTTGTTGCACGATCCAGAGGTTGAGCCACGTATTTCTCATGCTTTGCAGGACTATCTGGACCACAATGTAATAGATAGCGGAGATGCCGCCACAGCGGTGAGTGGCATGGCGGCTGTCTCTGCGTCTCAGCCGGCGGCCTTCGCCTTGCAGTTACATGGTGGAGTTTAGCCTGGTCCTTCAGTTGCACATAGACTGAGGGCTAGGCGACAGGACCTTTATGCGAATAGAAGGGGAGTCAGCTGATCGGCCGGTCAGCTGACTCCAGCAGTGCTCCTGATTGGCTGGGTGACTGGGGCGGCGCTGTAGGGCGCTCTCAGTATATATAGGACCTGCCAGTCAGTAGCTCCTCGTCTGCTGTTGCAAATGCTACGTGTTAGCACTCAGTCCTTAGTCAGATCCCAAAGTGTGCTAGAACCAGCAGGAGCTGGGGATCCACACTTAGTCAGATTCTGTTGATAGCTAAAGTACTAATTGAATTGTACTATTTGTTATGAACTTCTGCTAGCCTTGACTACTCTTCTGCTTACTGATTCTGTGCTTCTGCCTATCTGATCCTGTTGCCGACTCAGCCTGAACACTACTCTGATTTAAGCCTTCTGTCTTTGTACCGTATCTGTCAGTTTGTTGCTGAATCTGCTTGTCTGACTCTCCTGCCCTCACCAGTGAGCCTAGTCCCTGGTGAGGGATTCTCTGTACAGCTTAACCACCTGCTCCTCAGGTGACCAGTAGCTGCAGTACAGTCTTAAAATGAATTACAAGAGGTTCGTGAAAAATTAAAACAAATACTAGAGCTTGCTCGTTTAGATAATTTGATGAGATATAAAGGACTCATATACGAACACCTTAATAAATGTGGTAAGATGCTAGCAAGATCCCTTAGAATAAAACGAGCTTCAACCTACATTCCCTCTGTTTTAGATAAAAATAAACACAAAGTGCATACCTCTGAAATGATAGCCAAGGTTTTCCATGAATATTATTCAGAGCTATACAATTTGCCAAAAAAAGAAATCTCCGATGATCTTCTCAGAGAATATTTGACCAAGCATAAACTACCATCTCTCACACAAGAGCAGATTGATACTCTTAATAACCCTATATCTAATTATGAATTTTTGATGACCGTTGGGGCTCTAAAAACAGGAAAGGTGGCGGGCTCAGACGGATTTTCTGTAGAGTATTTTAAAAAATATGAAAACTACCTTGCATCACTTTTTGTCTCAGCATTTAACAACATTGGTCCTGATATTCCACTACTTTCAGATGCTAAATTAGCACATATCTCAGTTATCTTAAAGCCTGGAAAAGACGCCTCCCTTAACACTAATTACAGGCCAATTTCTTTAATCAATGTAGACTTAAAAATCTTTGCCAAAATCTTAGCTACAAGGCTTATGGTGATTATCCCAGGAGTAATTCATCTTGATCAGGTAGGGTTTGTTCCCGGGAGAGAAGCTAGGGACAATACTATTAAAACCCTATTACTATCCAACTTTGCTAAAAGATCGCATACACCAGCTCTTTTACTATCAGTCGATGCAGAAAAGGCCTTTGATAGGCTTTCCTGGCGTTTTCTGAAAAGTTCTCTAGAACAAATGGGTCTTTCTCCAGGTTTTAGGTTCTCTGACAGTATTTTTGCACTTTATGACAACCCATCGGCCTAACTTAAAATTAATGGTTTGCTTTCTGAATCAATTACGATCCACAATGGCACTTGCCAGGGCTGCCCGTTGTCCCCACTGCTTTATATTCTCTCTATGGAGCATCTGGCCATAGCATTGAGATATAATGTGGATGTTCAGGGCATTAGGGTTGGTGATGTGCAGTACAAGCTCTCTATTTTTGCTGACGATCTTTTTTTTCCCTTCAATTAATTTTTATTGATATCAACAAAAAAATGATATACAGCTTTGTGCATGTAACAAAGGTAAAAAGATTAATATGAACATCATATTACATAAAGTTTGCTAAGGGAGTTACAAAAATAGTGTACATTTTGCTCTCATTAGACTCCAGCTAGACACAGTAGATCATTGCTGCTTGTAGTGATGTTGGGAAGAGCATGAGTTGTTAGACTTGGTAGCAGGGGGGAGAAGTTAAATGCGTTGTGGGGTTGCCCGTATTTTCTCTCACTATACTGTATTATCCTCTGTTCACTTTTATTGACCACTCTGGGTGGAACAGAGGGTAATTTGTTTGAGAATCCAAGTTCCTGGCTGAGGTAGGTCAGGAATAGGATCTGTGATTTGTAGTGCAGCTTTAGAGAATACTAGGATGGGTTCTGTTGTCTGAGCGTCTACTGCTGTAATAGTTTGAATCTGTTTATAGGAGTATTGAGAGATAACTTAGAACTTTGATAAACGCATGTTGCATAGGTTAGTACATTCATATATCTAACATCAGTATACTGAAAATAACAGTTAGTAGAAAAGGCAGTAATCTAACATTGAACAGCAAGTACCAAGTGCAAAAAACTCAAAAGGGGTGTAGGAACAAAGTAAAACAATCAGAATGTTACCAGTTCACTCTTGTGGGCAGTTTTATGGTTGAAAGTATGGGTGAGACCCACTGCTGATGTTATCGATCCCAGTGGGTAGTTCAAAATTCAAATTTTGGTAGGTGTGACCTACTCGTAAACTTCGTTCAAGAATTAAGTTTTGTTGGACAAGGGCTTTTAGGTGATTCATAGAAATCTCTTCCCTGGACTTCCATGAGGACAGTATAAGGTGTCTTGCTGCTAGTAAAATATGACATACGATTGGTTGTTTAACTGGTTCAATTTTGTTAAGACCTATGGATAGAAGAGCTAGTTGTGGGGATAGCTTGATAGAAATCAGCATCGTGGGCCTAATAAGGTGTTCAATTTTCCAGAAGGTTGACACCCTGTGGCAGTCCCAAACCATATGCTTGAGGGTGCCTACTTCTAACTGGCAATTCCAACACACTGTGGAAGATTGTTTAGAGAAGGAGGCTAATCTTCTTTGCGACAAATACCATTTGGATTGGAGCTTTTGGAATTGTTCCCAATGAGTATTACATTTTGAGTAGCGTCTTGTGAGGTTATTGGCTGTTAAGATCTCAGATACCATAATATACGTGTTTAGGTCATAAGCCCAGCTGTTCACATATTTTTGGAGAGGGCTGATTTTTTGGGAGAGTAGTGTTTCATACCAAAGGGATATATTACCAGTAGTGGGAGCTCTTGTGGATAGTCTAGACAGGGGTCCCCAACCACCGGGCCGCGGCCCACTGCCGGTCCGTGGGCAGTTGCCAGCTGGGCCGCGGCGGGACTGGCCTCTCGCCCCTCCTCCCCCCGCGGCCGCCGCTCCTGTCACCTTATGAGCTGGCGGCCGCTTCCTGTCACAGATTCCCCTTAGCCGCTCTCCTGTCTTTCATCTCCTATTACAGCAGGGCTTCCTGTGCGGTTGCTGTAAGGAGGGAAGGAGGCGGGGCAGCGGCTTCCTGTAGCGGCGTTCGCCGTTACCATAGGAACTGCTGCCCCGCCTCCTTCCCTCCTTACAGCAGACGTGCGACACGCTGCTGTAAATAGAAGATGCTGCACGGAGGAGAGCGGCTACGGGAATCTGTGACAAGAAGCGGCCGCCAGCTCATAAGGTAACAGGAGCGGCGGCCGGGGGGGAGGGTGGACTACACTGGGGCACATGGGGCGCTATACTGGGGCACATGGGGCGCTACACTGGGGCACATGGGGCACTATACTAGCTATACTGGGGCACATGGGGCACTATACTAGCTATACTGGGGCGCATGGGGCACTATACTAGCTATACTGGGGCACTATACTAGCTATACTGGGGCACATGGGGCACTATACTGGGGCACACTGGGCACTATACTAGCTATACTGGGGCACACTGGGCACTATACTAGCTATATTGGGGCACACTGGGCACTATACTAGCTATACTGGGGCACTATACTAGCTATACTGGGGCACATGGGGCACTATACTAGCTATACTGGGGCACTATACTAGCTATGCTGGGGCACATGGGACACTATACTAGCTATACTGGGGCACACTGGGCACTATACTAGCTATACTGGGGCACACTGGGCACTATACTAGCTGTACCAGGGTAACTAGACTCCCTATACTGGGGCAACTGTGCTTGCTGTGCCGCCGCGAATACCCCCCCCCCCCCCCCCCGGGCCCCAGAGAAAATTTTGGAAGGTTACCGGTCCCCGGGCCGAAAAAGGTTGGGGTCCCCTGGTCTAGTGGATAGGTAGGTATTCATTTGTGGAATTTTCAGATTAATGGAAGTAATCAAATGGAAGATTCTATGGTAATTGAACCTTTGGGACTCTGGGAGATTGAATTTACCCACCAGGTCCAAAAATGTAAGGAGGCTATTATTCTGAAATAGGTCATTGATATATTTAATGCCATGATTATTCCATAGTTTTAGTGGTAGTTGAGGGCTGAAGAGAGATAGAGTGTCTAAGGGAAGTCTGATGGGAGTGGAGCTATAGTGGTCATTAGGAGGGTGCTTAACATTTTGCTGACCGCATCACGCCGATGGGCGTGGTCGCCGCGGCAGCCCCAGGACCGCCTAACGCAGATTGGCGTAAAGTCCTGGGGCTCTGTTTTGAATGAGATTGCGTGCACGCTGCGCGCGCATCTCATTCTCGGAGGGCGGAGCTCCGCCCCCTCTTCAGTCTCCGAGCGGCTATTGCCGCTCAGGAGACTGTTAGATGGCGTAATCACTGTCTAATTACCCGTACAGCGCTGCGATCAGCAGCAGCGCTGTACTGGGGACAGCCGTGTGACACGGCTGTCCCCTCCAGAGCCACAGAGGTGATCGGCTGAAGCCTATGACAGCTGATCACAGGGATTGGCCGGCGGGGGGAGGGAGGGGAGTATACAACGGGGAAAAAAAAAACACCATTTTTATTTTAAAAAAAAAACAAATAAACAAACCAAAATAAATAAACAAACACTGGGGGGGTGATCAGACCACACCAACCGAGAGCTCTGTTGGTGGGGAGAAAAGGGGGGAGGAATCACTTGTGTGCTGTGTTTTGCGGTCCTGCAGCTTGGCCTTAAAGCTGCAGTGGCCAATTTAATGAGAATGTGCCTGGTCTTTAGGGGGGGGGGGTTAACACAGCAGTCCTCAAGAGGTTAACAAAGTACTCCCATGCCATGAGGGTAGCTGGGATTGTGGGGAAGGTGAATTTAGGGGCTTTTTTCCCTAATAGAATGGATGCTAAGACTAACTGCAAATGACAATCTGCTAGGTCTTGCTCTATTATAGCCCAGGGTTTCTTAGAGAAGTAGTTCCACCAGAGATTAGCCATTTCTAAGTTAGCTGCATAATAGTAGAGCTCCAAGTTCGGGAAACCCATGCCCCCTAGATGTCGTGGGAAGGTCATAAAATTACCTGCTAATCTAGGTTTCCCCCCCCCAAACAAATTTGGAAATAATTTTATTGATTTCCATGAAGTATGACTTTTTGATTGGAATCTGAATGGTTCGGAACAAGTAGAGGATTTGGGGGAGTATGAACATTTTTACTGCTGCGATCTTACCTGACCATGACAAGATAAATTTCTCCAGAGATTGACATTCAGTTTTAATTGAGGAGATTAGTGGGATGAAATTTTGTTTAAACAGGTCGTTGGTGTTTCTAGATAGACTGATGCCTAAGTAGGGGATATTAGTGTTTGACAAAAGTAAATGGGAACTGTTTCCTAATTGCTTTTTCTATTGAGTCATTCGTGTTTATACCCATAATTATGGATTTGTGGGCGTTGATTGTGTAATACGAGGCTTCTGAGAATTGTTTTATTTCTTTTAGAACTTGGGGAATTGATTGGAGTGGGTTAGTTATAGATAGTATAACGTCGTCCGCAAATAATCCAATTTTGTTTATGGAGTTTTTAATATTGATACCTTCGATTAGGCTGTTACTTCTGATTTTTTCTGCTAGGGTTTCCATAAGTAATACAAAAATAATAGGTGACAAGGGGCAACCCTGACGGGTACCGTTGGAGATATTGAATTTTGGAGATTTAAACCCTCCCGCATTGACAAACGCTGAGGGCGAGGAATATAAAGCCATGATGGCTGTAAGAATAGGGCCTTTGAAACCAAATTTAGAGAGTGTAGCTTTTAGAAATCCCCAATGGACCCTATCAAAGGCCTTCTCTGTGTCTAGGGCCAGAAACAGAGAAGGCTCATTTGATAGTTCTGAGTATCTAAGCAGATTAAGCATGCGTCTGGTTCCATCATTAGCTTGGCGGCCTTGTGTGAAACCTACTTGGTCATGAGAAAGGAGTGAGGGTGTGATAGGCATCAGTCTACTAGCTATCATTTTGGCGTAAAGTTTTGTATCTGAGTTTAGTAGAGATATAGGCCTGTAGTTGGCTGGGCTTCCACAGTCTTTCCCTGGTTTTGGGATAACAATTATTGAGGCTTCCAGATATTCTTTGGGTATGGGGGTTCCTGTTATGAACTGTAATGATCCGCTCAGCTGGCTGCACAGGCAGACAGCTGTTTGACCATTCCTTGAGTCTGTGGGATGCAGGTCTCTGGATAATAGACCTGTCTTTGCTTTGCAAGCTTTAGACCTGCTCTGCTGCTGAGGAATTTGCATATACTGATTATGCAACTTGCCTAGTCACCTCCCTTGAAGGTTTGCAGCATAAATACCATGTGATCCCAAAATCCTTTGCTGGTCATCATGGTTTGTTACTGTTGAAACACTCCTGGAGTGTCAGCCTTGCTATTGTTTGCTAAAGATTATGTTAGAGTATTCCTGGGGACTGCATTAGACATCCCTCTAGTACAGTCAGGTTGTATTATTTGTATTGCCTGTTCTGTCTTCTGTTTGTCCTTGCGATTGCACTGTCGCCAGCGGTTGGCGATGGTGAATCGTTTGTTCCAGACCCTGGATCACACTTGTTCTGGCGGAAAGAGCAGTGGATCCTACTAGCTCTGTTTCTGTACTTAGATCACACTTGCTCTGGTGGAAAGAGCAGTGGATCCTGCTAAGCTCTGTTTCTGTACTTGGATCACACTTGCTCTGGTGGAAAGAGCAGTGGATCCTGCTAGTCTGTTTCTGTTCTTGGATCACACTTGCTCTGGCGGAAGAGCAGTGGATCCTACTAAGCTCTGTTTCTGTACTTGGATCACACTTGCTCTGGCGGAAAGAGCAGTGGATCCTGCTAACTCTGTTTCCCTACTTAGTTCACACTCGCTCTGGCGGAAAGAGCAGTGGATCCTTCCTGTCCTGTCACTGAACCTAGATCGCACTCGCTCTGGTGGAAGAGCGGTGGATCTTATCTGACCTATTCCTGTCTCTGTTCATTGTCTGTCTGGATCGCACTCACTCTAGCGGTAGCAGCGGTGGTTCCTTTTGAACTCTGTCTGGGAGTGTAGGCCAGAGCTGCGGTTGCTGCTGGCTGCTCCTTCTCTCTGTCTTGTCTGATACGAATGCTTGCTGTAGGCTCGGTGGGGTAACCGTTAAGCAAGCGTTCGCGTTCTCTGTTTCGTGTTTGTGTGGCGTTGGTTAGTTAGGGTGGCGTGCTTGTCTCTGTTGCGCTTATCGTGCTGAGACCGCGCCATAAACGAGTTTGCTGTTGCGAATGAGTGCAGTGTTAGCGTTAAGCTAGCGTTTGTTATTTTCCTTATCTTCTCATTGTTGTTTGCTGTGCCTTTGCTACTCTCGTGCTCTGTCTTGCTCAGTCTTGTGTCACTTCTGGCAATCGCCTCTCTCGCGATTGCGTTCCTACTTTGTTTCTGCTGTTGTGTGTTCACCGTCGCGGGTTTGCAACTAGATTGGTGCACACACATACATTCTGTCCCTGTGCTCATTCTCATTGGCAATCGCATCTTTTGCGATTGCGTTCTCACTTGGTTTCCACTGTTGTGTGCTCACCGTCGCAGGTTGGCGACGAGATTGGTGGACATACATACATTCCTTCTCTGTGCTTATTCAGTCTTGTGTCGCTGTTAGCAATCGCCATCTCTTGCGATTGCTTTCCCACCTGATCTTCACGGTTGTGGGTTCATCGTCACTGGATGGCGACTAGATTGGTGGACACACATACACCCTGTCGCTGTGCTCTCTCTCTTTAAGGGCTATCTTGCCCTGCATTGCTTCCCCTTGTACAATTCCTATCTGGCATCTGTGGCTGTGCAGAGGATCTGTTCCTCTGCACTCCACGGCTCCATCTGCCGGCAGGAATTCCCCTCTACAGGTGCTTTGCACCTTTTGCTGGGTTCTCTCAGATTATACGCTTGTGGAGGATTTCCGCAGTGTCGGCGCGCATCCTGTGCGCTGACCACGGAAAGAATTCCACAATCGTTACATGAACTTATTAAATAGGTTAGATAAGTGAGGGGCTAGCTCATCAGCAAAGGTTTTATAGTATTCATTGTTGAATCCATCCGGACCAGGGGCTTTGTTTGGTTTTAATTGTTTGATTACTTTTATGATTTCTTCTGGGGAGAAGAGTTTTTTCAGGATCTTTAAATTATATTCTGATAGGGTTGGTAGTGATATAGAGTCTATAAAAGAGCTAATCGAGGAGGTGGTAGGCTGGGTGGTGTTCGGGTCACTTTGAATATTGTACAGCTGTTCATAGAAGTTCTTAAATGTGTTTGCGATCTCTTTAGGATTATATATTTTCAGTTTTGATACTGGGTGTAATAAATAGTCGATTCTAGATTTAGCTTGTTTATGCTTAATGCTCTGAGAGTAGAAGTACATATTGGATTTTTTGATCATGTTATCATACTGGAACATTAGTAATGATCTGACCTGTTGTCTAGTGTCGAATAGCTCTTTCCTAGTCTCCTGACTATTGTTGTGTCTCAGTTTTCCCTCTAGTTCTTTTATTTTGGAGATAAGGGAGTTATATTTTTTTATATTTTCTCTTTTTTGTTTGGCCCCTATGCTGATGAGAGTGCCTCGTAAGACTGCCTTATGGGCGGACCATGTACTTGCCAAGCCAACTTTAGGGTCTGTGTGTATCTTAAAATATTCTACAATAGCAGATCTTATGTTTTTTTCGTGGATTCTTTAGCTAATAGTGAATGTTATAAACTGTTCTTATCACCTTGCTTCGACACCATCGTCTCACAGACTGTGAGATCACTTGACTCTCCACACACAGCAAGCAGGATATAGACTTTCTCAGGCTTTTCCAATGTTTATGTTATTTATTCAGGAAACAGGAATACAGATAGATACATTCATCTCCTGGCAAAGCAGACTTCCATGTTGCGTTACAGCTGCTTGAGTATCTATCCTACTGACGATACCCAGGTCTTCTTGTATCTACTCTATGTTACATCTAGACTACCTATGTACAGCATACATTATATCAGATTACAGAAAGGAATAACATGCTTAAAAGTCCCAGTCAGACTTGCGAGCTAGTGTGAAAGTAAAGAGCAGAAGTGAGCTCTCGTAGCTCCCTCAACCTTTAATAGCGACTAGGAAAGAGTTAAATATGACATCACCTTCGCCACCCCCTAGACCAGTTTATTGGTGGACCCACTCGTGATGTCACCATACACACCTACTTGATTAATAATCAATGAGGCATTTGACATACATGCAGGAATGTGAATATTTACAAAACATGACTGATGTTTATTGTTCCAGGCCCAGGTCAGGGAGACCTGCGGCCTTGTTCAGAACAGCTTCTTGGTATGTTCTAGTTCTGCTGACAGAACTGCAGATTTTCTCTCTTCAGAGAAAATCCCCTTAAAGGGCAGGTCTGCTCATCAAGCCTTTTTGACTAACTCAGTCCAAATAACTGAGGCCTACTTAAATTATAACAATCCCCCCTAAAACGGCTTGACCCGCAGATCCCAGCGTCTGAACCTCCCAGTACCTGGTTTCTTTCGTTTATGTTTCACTTTTCGATGTTCGTGCTCACACAACTTCTCTGCTCTCGGTGGTTACCCCTGGAAGAGAGAGAGCAAGACCTCTTGGTCTTCCTGTAACCAGGCTCTCTGGGGAAGCCCTACTTCTAAGTCCCTCAATACCACATGCTCAGCATTTGCGTCACTTGCGTATCACTCACAAACTTGCATGACCACAGAAAAGTGAAACTCGTTTGGTTGTTACAAAACGGAGCAGTGCCAGGTGCCTTCTAAAAGAGCGCCTTTATACAATCAGCTCCATCATAGGTACTACTAAACCTATACCCGTAACCCTGTATATCCCTTAATTTAACTATTGGTTCAGGAGATTGTTTATGAGGCACCAATCCCTGGACCGGTTAATTTATTTTACGTAATTTTAACCCGCAACCTCACCTGGATAATGATGCCTAAAGTTGTCATCCCCATCCAGACGACCAGTGGGTGTAGAAAGAACTTTGGAACTGCAGATGCCCCGTCCGAGTGTCCCTGGAACATCACCGGAACCTTTGTCCACCAGGGCAGACTGGAACTCACCTGCTCATTTTTTCATTTTTGTGTTTTACCTCGTTAAGATCACCTGTATCATGGTGAAATCTTACCTCTAACTTAGTGTACTGTTTGTTTAACCTTTGTAACAAAATGTGGTCGTCTTGGATCAAAACCTGTTCCCCTTTGTCCCATGTCATGTTCTCTTTCAGGACGGGAACTACCCGTGAAACTTTGCACTTTAGCGTTCTCTTAACAATTTGAGAAACAACGTCATCCAACCTGGATGACTGGATCCATATGGGATCTCCGCTCCCACAATATGTTCCCCTTGGAAACTCCCCCTTATCGGAACAATTATGAGAATATACCTTGAATGTATCATTAGAACTTATGTTAAAAAACCAAACCTTTCCTTCAGCCACCGGAACTATCGGTTGGGCTTCAGGGTGGATCTTTTGAATGGTAGCCTCGCATTCTGCGTTATTGAGCCTGCAGGCTTCTTCACTAAATTTGGCTTGCCCCGGCCAACGCAGATACTTCTGCAAGAATTGCCCGCATGAGGACAACTCTACTTGCTTCACCTCCCCGTCTAGCACCAAAAAAGGTTGACCTCTCAGGTCCTGGTGCAAGACACGGGTTGAGGTGGGAACTAAGGAAGTAGCGGTGCCTAAAGGAATGTTGCACCGTTTCCATTTGTTCACCCAAACATCTCGAAGCGGCCCTGCAAAAGATCCTTCTCCAGAAAACTTAATATACCTCCCCTTGTCCAATCTCTCGCTGACAAAATATGTCCCCAGCTGTCCTGATTGGACCTCTTCCCCCCTTACATCCTGAGGCACAATATGTACCTGAGGTCGGGAAGACTGTACTCTCTGCAATCTTTTGATTAAGAGTACCTCTTCACTTACCCAACTATCATGAGGATAAGCTGCTGCATATGGACTGTGTAATATCGTCCCCGGTTGTGACCCGTGTGGTGTGAATGGGGTTCCCTGTGTGGGCTTTCCCTCCCCCGGGACCGCTCTCCCCACCCTCTTTGTCACCTGGAAATGTGGCTTGATCTCGATTTTTACTTCTTGTTTCGAGAACCATCCACCCTTGGCTTTCCAGCCTTTACGTGTGTATAGTTGTTTCAGAGGCACTCTCTGTTGGTAGCTCCAGAGTGTGATGTTGTCCCCTGTGTCTCTCTGGTAAGAGAATTGACGCCTCCTGCTCGTTCCTCTCCAATCTGGAACCATCTCACTCTGCATAACCAAGACAAGGTACCCCTGAATCACACACTCCACCTTTTGCACGTACCCATTGTACTGCAATGTACCTTTTAACAAACCTTTGGATCGGTGCATTGATTCTGGGAGTGTGGCATTCAATAGCAGATTTACTCTGCCATTAAATTCCCACTGCCCGCACACTTGACCCTTCAGACCTTTCACCCCCCTTGTGCCATGAATTTTGCTTTCTCCTGGCACAAGTGCTCTTTTCCTCCGTCCCTGCATGGTCCATCTGTGCCAAGCGGAGGGAGGTGTGAAAGGATTAGTACCTTTGTCACCCAACATTAACATGCTTGGGCCTTGCATTCTCATTAACCCCTTATTATACATGAGAATGTCCTCTTTTCGTTCTCCTAGGACGGAATAGCAACCTAGGATCACCATCAGCACGGTACTCTTCATTATAAAAGCACCACCTTGGGAAAGAAGAACATTAGCAATTTGCACTATGCTTTGCTCCGACAGTTTTTTTAGACGTTTTCCGATCTCAGGAACCTCGGTTTTTAGTCTCTTTCCCATTTCAGGAATCTCGTGTTTTAGTCTCTTTCCAATCTCAGGAATCTCGTGTTTTAGTCTCTTTCCAATCTCAGGAATCTCGCTGTTCTCCAAGCTTAGATTGGCATCTGGAACCTTTCGCGTATCCGACTGACATCTCCAGCTTTGCTGCCAGCACGGCATCTGTCTCAAATCCATATTGCCAAACACCTGAAATCGAAATACAAACAAATCAATTCTTATTAATGATTTGGGATTCGCCCTGCGGCTTGTACTCTTTACCCTTTAAATTGATCAATATATATACCGTAATTGATCTCGTTGCTTTATGGTTCTCATGAACTCTGTTTACTCTTATTGGTAGATTGGAGTTAAACTTCACCCCCCTACCTCAGTACTATCCTCAGTACTTACCTGTTTAAAATATGCTCCCGCGGACTTCACCTATGGAAGCTCTCACCCCATTGCAGCTCACTCCACATCCCCCCTTATCTGTCCATGCGCGGCCGTCGCATGCACAGATTACGGATGCCACACCTGATGCTGCTTTGCAGGTGAGCCTGCAATGCTCTTACTCATTATCGCATTTACTTATCTAGAACTTCATCGCGATACCAGCTCTGCTAGAAGTTCTGTGTGTTGTACCCTCTGATCCATGTTTGCCGTGCCACTACCCCCAGACTTCACAAAAAAAACGGCTGCCTCCCTGTAGGAAGGAGCACTTTACACTTAAACTACACAGGGTGCAGGGCTAAGCATACCAGCGTCACATGCCTGTATGCAGATCCCTGAATGCCCACATGGAAGGTAGTCACATGGCAAACAGCGTACTGATACACTGTCACTCTGTAAACGGCAATTTTATCATCTGTATAATTGCCCCATGAACTGTTGTCAGTCCTTGTTCTTTGTGCTACAATTGATAGGAGCTGGAAAAAACATATTTGACCAATCAGTGGACGAAAAAAAAACGCACACCAAAAACAGCTCCAGCCCAGCATAGACCTCTCAGTCCAGCTCTGGCCCTGTTCACGACAAAACCGGAAAAAACGTTACCGCTCTGCAGAAGCGGCGACGGAAACCCGAATTGGTCAACTCCCTTTTTTCCAACTCCGGCACCCCCCTTGATGCGCTGTCCCCCTTTCCTTCTATTGGGAACTCATGCTGCACCACCCATTAAGGTGCCCCACTTACAGGAATAATCCCATAAGCAACACAGTACAGACCCATTTCCGATCTGTACTGCTCCGTGTGTCCCTGCACCGAGCTGGGAAACACTTCCTATTCTGGCATTCCTTTCCATGGACCCAGGGAAAAGCTCTGGGGAAATACTTTGAGAACCGAGACACACAGGAGAATGTCTCTGTATTTCTACCCCCCTCCCTTTCAGCTGCTCTGCCCGGAGCCGCGAGCACAGCCTGACGTGACGTGGATCCCCCCAGCCCCTCCTCCCCCCTGCCATGACGTGTGGGGGCCATGACTCTCGGGGGCGGGCTCTCTCCACTGCCGCCATTTTGAGTCCTGGACTGCCAGCTAAGACGGCTGCTCCCATAGCAGCCTCTCGTTCCTATATCTTAGGAAAGAACACAAAACTCCCACAGAACCTACATTTTATGCAGAATGACACAGTGCAGAGAGAAAAAAAAAATAACAGCATTCCGCCACATACATTCCTGGATGTCCGTAAACCTAAGGAGAATCCTTGGGATGTGGAAACCTCCCTCTCTCCACAAATCCTCTGCAGCTTATCTCAACCATAACTTCAGCTAGTACTTCTGAGACGCACATTTATCAATCTGACATGACTAAACAACATTAAACCTATGCCTACCTTTAGAACATTTATCAGCCCTGACTGGAACTAGATAAGCTTTACCTCTCACTACACTTTTCCACTACGCTCCTCTCTATCCCCTCTCCCTCCCCTCCCGTACTAACAGAAGCACCGCTGGCTTATCTCCTGCTGCGGGGGACCCCCCCTTTTTTTCCCAGCCTCTGTAGAGACGGGGAGAGAAGAGAAGAAAAAAAAAAACCCAATCGACTTCTTTCCAGCAAAAACATGCCTGAGACAAATGCAGAGATAACCACTACGTAAATATACATGCTTGAATCCGAAGAAAAAAACAAGCACCTAAACTCTGAAAGCAGCCTCCCCCCCCCCCGCGCGAGAGAGAAGAGAAGCCCGCAGCCACCATACTGCAATTAACACAGAATATACACCTTAACACATTATCCTCCTCTCATACAATAAAGATAATGTAACACAACAACGTAAAACATACTTGCCTGAGCAGAAGACTTTGTAAGCCTGCGAATTCGACCAGCTTTTGGCAACTTTCCACGACACTGAGTGGATCTCTGGAACTACTGAGCGTCAGCTCTGTGTACCCACACTGGCTCAGCGGATCAATCTCCAGCGGCAGCTGCCAGCCGGCCTCGGAGCTTCCAGACACCTGCGATCCGGTTTAGGCTAGGACTGATGTGCACTTTCAGTCTAAGTTTAACATCCACGAGTGTCGCCGCCGGTTCTCTCGAATTGCAGCTGTGTGCTTGGCTCCCGCACACTCCCACTTATCAGTATCAGCTTGATAAGCTTTACCATCTGCGTCCGTCTATTCCGCTTGTTTTGCTGTGGAATATCTTGAAACCATTCTCCTTCGGCCCCGGCCCGTCTGCCTGTATTGCTAGGCAGGGAAGGATTTCAGGCACCACTGTTATAAACTGTTCTTATCACCTTGCTTCGACACCATCGTCTCACAGACTGTGAGATCACTTGACTCTCCACACACAGCAAGCAGGATATAGACTTTCTCAGGCTTTTCCAATGTTTACGTTATTTATTCAGGAAACAGGAATACAGATAGATACATTCATCTCCTGGCAAAGCAGACTTCCATGTTGCGTTACAGCTGCTTGAGTATCTATCCTACTGACGATACCCAGGTCTTCTTGTATCTACTCTATGTTACATCTAGACTACCTATGTACAGCATACATTATATCAGATTACAGAAAGGAATAACATGCTTAAAAGTCCCAGTCAGACTTGCGAGCTAGTGTGAAAGTAAAGAGCAGAAGTGAGCTCTCGTAGCTCCCTCAACCTTTAATAGCGACTAGGAAAGAGTTAAATATGACATCACCTTCGCCACCCCCTAGACCAGTTTATTGGTGGACCCACTCGTGATGTCACCATACACACCTTACTTTAATAATCAATGAGGCATTTGACATACATGCAGGAATGTGAATATTTACAAAACATGACTGATGTTTATTGTTCCAGGCCCAGGTCAGGGAGACCTGCGGCCTTGTTCAGAACAGCTTCTTGGTATGTTCTAGTTCTGCTGACAGAACTGCAGATTTTCTCTCTTCAGAGAAAATCCCCTTAAAGGGCAGGTCTGCTCATCAAGCCTTTTTGACTAACTCAGTCCAAATAACTGAGGCCTACTTAAATTATAACAGTGAAGAGTTTAATCTCCATTGGGGAGGAGCGTTTGAGGAGTTCAGTTGAATGCAATGGTGATGGGGGCATGGTCTGACCATGAAATTGAATGGATATCTGATGAAATGACTTGTTGAAGCAGATGCTTGTCAGTAAGAAAAAAGTCTATTCGAGAATCGGAGTGATGAACTTGGGAAAAAAAAGTATAGTCTCGTTCCTCTCCATGCAGAATTCTCCAAAGGTCGAATAGATTGTTCCAGTTTATGGTGCTTTGTAAGGCCTGGTTCACATTAGCGTTCGCTGTCCGGATCCGCCTGATCGGATCCGGACCGTATACTGTACAAACGGAACGTACGTTCCGCATAGCAATGCAAAGTCTATGCGGACGTTCACATGCGTACGTTCCGTACAGAACGGAGCCGGATTGGATCCGGACTCCGGACAGTTTTCCAACATGCGCTATTTTTCGGGTCCGGTCATCCGGCCCACGCACCGGGGCCGGATCCTGACCTGAACATGCGGCTATGCTGTGCAATGAGAAACGTATGTTTCTAATCACACTGGAAATAGGACCGGATGCTTCCAGCACCGGTCCTATGCCACTTGGGGGGCCCGGACTACATGCCGGTATCCCCCATGCTTGCGGTGCCTTTCTGGCACTGCAATGTATCTAGTTCTGGCTACTTTATTGTAGCCAGAACTGATACATTCCGGATCCGCAACTGGTGGCAACTTGTGGCCACCGCAGAGACCCGTACGGTCTCTTTGCGGCCCCCGGACCCGGACCCCCCGGACACTTGCGGACTTGAACCGCAAGTGTGAATGGGGCCTAAGAGGGGTTCCCGTCGTTGGCTGGAGGATTGGTAGTCCAAGGGTGAAATGCATGTGTTAAAGTCCCCTCCAATAAGTAGAAGATCTGGTTTTATCGCTGATGCTCTATTCAGTACCTTTTGTGTGAATCTCTTTGAGTGGGAGTTGGGGGCGTAAATATTCCCCAGAGTGTACCATTGAGTGTTAATTTGGCCAACAAATATTATGTATCTTCTGTATCAGTGGCGTACCTAGGGCATTTGGCATCAGTGCTGGGTATTAAAAGACACCCCCCCCTAAAAATGGGCGTGGCCACAACCTGCGACATGCTTTGCGGCAAAAATGGGCGTGGGCATGACCGGATGAGGGCGGAGCTAACTGTAATTAAAAGTATTAGCTAGTATAGTTGCCCCAGTATTGCTGCCCCCAGTGAAGCTAGTATAGTTGCCCCCAGTGAAACTAGTTGCCCCTAATGAAGTTAGTATAGTTGCCCCCAGTATAGCTAGTTTAGCTGCCCCCAGTATAGCTAGTATAGTTGCCCCAGTATAGCTAGTATAGTTGCCCCAGTATAGCTAGTATAGTTGCCCCCAGTATAGCTAGTATAGTTGCCCCCAGTATAGCTGCCCCCCAGTATAGCTAGTTTAGTTGCCCCCAGTATAGCTGCCCCAAGTATAGCTGCCCCCAGTATAGCTAGTATAGTTGCCCCCAGTATAGCTGCCCCCCAGTATAGCTAGTTTAGTTGCCCCCAGTATAGCTGCCCCAAGTATAGCTGCCCCCAGTATAGCTGCCCCCAGTATAGCTGCCCCCAGTATTAGCTAGTATAGTTGCCCCCAGTATAACTAGTTTAGTTGCCCCCAGTATAGCTAGTATAGCTGCCCCAAGTATAGCTGCCCACAGTATAGCTGCCCCCAGTATAGCTGCCCCCAGTATTAGCTAGTATAGTTGCCCCCAGTATAGCTAGTTTAGTTGCCCCCAGTATAGCTAGTATAGCTGCCCCAAGTATAGCTAGTATAGCTGCCCCCAGTATAGCTAGTATAGTTGCCCCCAGTATAGCTGGTATAGTTGCCCCCAGTATAGCTGGTTTAGTTGCCCCCAGTATAGCTGGTATAGTTGCCCCCAGTATAGCTGGTATAGTTGCCCCCAGTATAGCTGGTATAGTTGCCCCCAGTATAGCTGGTATAGCTGCCCCCAGTATAGCTGGTATAGTTGTCCCCAGTATAGCTGGTATAGTTGCCCCCAGTATAGCTGGTATAGTTGCCCCCAGTATAGCTGGTATAGCTGCCCCCAGCGTAGCTAGTTTAGTTGCCCCCAGCTTAGCTAGTTTAGTTGCCCCCAGTATAGCTGCCCCAGGAGGGGGGAAGCAGCGCTAGAAGGAGGGGCAGTGGGGGCAGCGGTGGGGAGGGGGAAATATCCCCCCCCTCCCTCACCTGGGACCCCTCCTTCTGCCTCTCTCCCCCTCCATTTAGCGGTGGCAAGTGCGGGCTCGGCGCCGCCCACCGGCATTGAAGGCGGAGATCTGTGACGACATGACGCTGCCAGCGCTTGGAACATGGAAGTGGTGAGTAATTCTGCGCATGTCTCCCCGCCGCCGAGCCCGCACTTGCCACCGCTAAATGGAGGGGGAGAGAGGCAGAAGGATAGTAGATGCATTTCCTGAGCAAAGAGTCTATCGCAGTTATGGATCTGAGCTTCCTTCCATAGTGAGAATCTCTTGAAGGGGGAATTTAGCCCTTTCACGTTAATAGAGGTGATTTTAAGTGCCATTCTTGCTTTTTAAGAGCTTGGGAAGGTTTGTCTTGTTGAGTAGGTGGTAGGTAGCAGAGGATCTGGAGTGGTGGGTTGAGAAGACATTTCCAAAGAGGTAATGGTAACATCGATACAGGACGACAAAAATAAAAATGAAAGTGTACTTGCTAACTGAAGAACTTGTATATATGAGAAGTGAGTCCATATTCTCATACAGGTATAAAAGGGGGTCACAGAAAGTGTCTTTGAAAAGTTGGTAACTTCAAAAAGGATCGTATGGACCTTAATTAAGAGGGCCCTGGAGGTTGGTTGTTAAGGTTTCCGATAATCAGTTCCTCCTGTAGCTCAGCTTTTTAATTGCCAGCCATTTGCTAGTTTGGCGGGCGGAAAAGGTTTGGTTGTTTTGAGAGCTTCTGTTGGGATTTGTATCTTTAGTTGACGGAACAGCTGAATACCCTCAGCAATGGAAGGTATAGCAAAGTTAAAAAGAATCTTTGTTGGGAAACCCCATTTATATGGTATCTGCAGTGATCTGAGTGACCTTGTTAGTGGTTGGAGTTCCTTTCTGAGTTGCAGTGTAGCTTGGGATAAATCAGCGTAAAGCTGTATATGATTATATGGCTCTGGTAGAGCACCTTTTTGTCTTACTGCATTGAGTAAGCCCTCTTTGGTATGGAAGAAGGTAAATCGGGCGATAACATCACATGCAATTGAGTCAGGGAGGTGGCTGGGCTCAGGGAGATGGTGGGCCCTGTCAATTGTTAGTTCTATATCCGAGAGGTCAGGCATGGTGGCTTTAGTAAGTTTCATGATGAAGGATTTCAGCTCGGTGGTAGGAATTTGCTCGGAATTTGAGGTTATTCCTCCTATTCCTGTCTTCTAAGTCTGCTGACTTGGACTTGAGCCAGGCAATGTCATTGGTATTATTGACTGTGACATCCACCATAGTATTGTATGCCTGCGTGACTTCATCTAATTTGTTTTCAGTGGCATCCACTCTGTCTCCTAACGATGCTAACTCTTGCTGAAATTGTCTGTTAAAGGTTGAGATGTCAGTTAGGAGAGAGCTTTTAAATGTTAGGAGGATCTGCTTTCTATATGCCTGAGTTGCTGTTTGGTCTGATGCTGGAAACAGCTCTATGGTGTCTGATGCTGCGTGAGGAGGAGCAGCGTGTGCTGCAGCTGCCGCAAGGTGGCCTACCTTGTCTCTGTCTTCATCCTGTTCCGAGAGTCGTGGGCACGACATTACTGGGCTACGGCTGGTCGGTGAGCCCTCCGGGGATTCAGAGTCGGTGGAATTTGCACCCTGGTTGCCGCGTTGTGTTTCCCGACAGGCCGGCACTGACTGAGGATGGGCGGGAGGTAAGCGGCTGGCGCCATCTTGCTTTGTTCTGGACTTGGCTGCGGGCTTGCCCGGATAGAAGTCCGTCAGTTTATGGAGCTTTGGCTGGTTCTTTTTGCGCTTTTTAGCGCTGTCCGCGTCCACAATCATTTCCTCCGCATCGCTGGGTGGTATTGGGCTGGATTCAGCCATGCTTGTCACCGCTTTGAGGAGGCTGCTATCGGAGCTGTGCTTCTACACGTCCATCTTGTCTCGCCGGCGGACATGCCCCCCGCTGACGATCTTTTAATGTACATTACCAACCCGACTGTATCTCTTCCTAATGCTTTAGCAGTTATGAAAGAGTTTGGAGAGTATAGTAATTTTAAGATCGACACTACCAAGAGTGAGATCCTTAATATCTCTATTAACCACTTGCCGACCGCCCACAGCCGATCGGTGGTGGCAAAGTGGACGCCGAAAGGACCACAATACGCCCATGGGCGTTGCGTCCTTTCGGCATGCCGGGGGAGCGATCGCGTCACTGGTGACGTGCGCTTCCCCCGGCAACTGGCTCCACCCACCCGCGAAGACAACGCGCCGGCGGGTTGTTAACCCCACGATCGCCGCATACAAAGTGTATAATTGTCACGAACTGTCTCCTGCCATTTCCTGCTGCCTGTTGGTGGTAGTAACTTGGACTGCCCTGGACATTCATTGCTCCACCAGCAGAGGGCTCTAAGGACTTTGCCTCATCCTGAACCTCCACCATCCACCAGCAGGTGGCCTGTTACTGCCTTCACAAAGACTTGCAGTTCCCTGTTTGGCCTCTGGATGGCTTCATGGGTGCTCTCATTAAAACTGTTCACCACCAGCTGCATCCTGTGGTTGCTGATCACTTGGACTATTTAAGGACTGCCTCTTCACCCTGCTAATTGCCAGAACTTTATGTTTCCAGGTCTGAGTTTCTGGACACCCTGGTTCCTGTTCCCTGCCCTGATTCCTTTGTATGCCTTCCTGTTGCCAAACCTGTTTATTCTGTCTGAGACCTTGCTTTTGTCTAATCCCTGGTACCGTGCTTTTCTTATTACCTGTTGCTGACCTTGCTCTCCTGCTGACTCTGATATTCTGCCTAATCCCTTTTGTACTGCGATTGTGTATATATTTTCTGTATATATTATTATGCACTTAGTTAGATAGATAGTCAGGTGTTATATGTATTTGTCACTGCTTCCCGGGTTATTTGTATATATTGTGTGCTGTGCATATGTTTGTGTGATATTTGCATTACGCTTGCATGTATGCTTGCATTATTGCATTTGCAATAAATCATTATTTTTGCACCTTAATTCCTGGTTCCAGTGCCTGTATACTGCAAACTGTGGTCAAACCCTGTTTCTCCGTTCAGGCTCCTGACAATAATACACATTGTAATGTATACAAAGCTTATTATACAGGCTGCCTCCTGCCCTGGTGGTCCCAGTGTCCGAGGGACCACCAGGGCAGGCTGCAGCCACCCTATTCGGCACCAAACACACTGATCCTGCCCCCCCCTTCCCCCTGATTGCCCACCCCCCAGACCACTGTTTGCACCCAATCACTCCCCTAATCACCAATCAATCACTCCCTGTCACTATCTGTCAACACTATTTTTTTATTTTAGGTCCTAACTGCCCCCTGGGGGCTCCTGATCACACCCCACCCCTCAGATTCTCCCCAGACCCCCCCCCCCAGACCCCCCCCCTTGTGTACTGTATGCATCTATCCCCCCTGTAATAACCCACTGATCACCTGTCAATCACCTGTCAATCACCCATCAATCACCCCCTGTCACTGCCACCCATCAATCAGCCCCTAACCTGCCCCTTGCGGGCAATCTGATCACCCACCCACACCATCAGATCGCCAGCAAACCTGCCGTCAGATCATCTCCCAAGTGCATTGTTTACATCTGTTCTCTCCTCTAAACACCCACTAATTACCCATCAATCACCCATCAATAACCCCCTATCACCACCTGTCACTGTTAGCCATCATATTAGACCCTAATCTGCCCCTTGCGGGCACCCAATCAACCGCCCACACGCTCAGATTGCCCTCAGACCCCCCCTTATCAATTTGCCAGTGCATTATTTACATCTGTTCTTCCCTGTAATAACCCACTGATCACCTGTCAATCACCCATCAATCACCCCCTGTCACCCCCTGTCACTGCCACCCATCAATCAGCCCCTAACCTGCCCCTTGCGGGCAATCTGATCACCCACCCACACTATCAGATCACCCGCAAACCCGCCGTCAGATCACCTCCCAAGTGCATTGTTTACATATGTTCTCTCCTCTAAACACCCACTAATTACCCATCAATCACCCCCTATCACCACCTGTCACTGCTACCCATCAGATTAGACCCTAATCTGCCCCTTGCAGGCACCCAATCAACCGCCCACACGCTCAGATTGCCCTCAGACCCCCCCTTATCAATTTGCCAGTGCATTATTTACATCTGTTCTTCCCTGTAATAACCCACTGATCACCTGTCAATCACCTGTCAATCACCCATCAATCACCCCCTGTCACTGCCACCAATCAATCAGCCCCTAACCTGCTCCTTGCGGGCAATCTTATCACCCACCCACACTATCAGATCGCCCGCAAACCCGCCGTCAGATCACCTCCCAAGTGCATTGTTTACATCTGTTCTCTCCTCTAAACACCCACTAATTACCCATCAATCACCCATCAATCACCCCCTGTCACCACCTGTCACTGCTACCCATCAGATCAGACCTCTATCTGCCCCTAGGGCACCAAATCACCCGCCCACGCCCTCAGACCCCAGCCCTGATCACCTTGCCAGTGCATTGCTTGCATCTATTCCCCCCTCTAATCACACCTTGAGACACCTATCAATCACCTCCTGCCACCACCTGTCACCCCCTAGCACACCTACTCATCAGATCAGGCCCTAATTTGCCCCGTGTGGGCTCATGATCACTCAGCCAAACCCTCAGATCCCCCTCAGACCACCTTCCGATCACCTCCCAAGTGCATTGATCGCATCTATTTTCCCCTCTAATCACCCCCTGAGACACCCATCAATCACCTCCTGTCACCCCCCTAGCACTCCTATCCATCAGATCAGGCCCAATAAAACCTGTCATCCAAGAGGCCACCCTGCTTATGACCGGTTCCACAAAATTCGCCCCCTCATAGACCACCTGTCATCAAAATTTGCAGATGCTTATACCCCTGAACAGTCATTTTGAGGCATTTGGTTTCCAGACTACTCCTCACGGTTTTGGGCCCCTAAAATGCCAGGGCGGTATAGGAACCCCACAAGTGACCCCATTTTAGAAAAAAAAGACACCCCAAGGTATTCCGTTAGGTGTATGACGAGTTCATAGAAGATTTTATTTTTTGTCAAATGTTAGCGGAAATTGATTTTTATTGACTTTGATTTAACTTGTGACAAAAAATAAAATCTTCTATGAACTCACCATACACCTAACAGAATACCTTGGGGTGTCTTCTTTCTAAAATGGGGTCACTTGCGGGGTTCCTATACTGCCCTGGCATTTTAGGGGCCCTAAACCGTGAGGAGTAGTCTAGAAACCAAATGCCTCAAAATGACCTGTGAAATCCTAAAGGTACTCATAGGATGTTGGGCCCCTTAGCGCTGTTAGGGTGCAAAAAAGTGCCACACATGTGGTACCACCATACTCAGGAGAAGTAGTATAATGTGTTTTGTGGTGTATTTTTACACATACCCATGCTGGGTGGGAGAAATCTCTGTAAATGACAATTTTTTGATTTTTTTTTTTTACACACAGTTGTGTGACAAGAAAAATCTTCTATGAACTCACCATACTCCTAACAGAATACCTTTTGGTGTTGTCTTTCTAAAATGGGGTCACTTGTGGGGTATCTAAACTGCCCTGGCATTTTAGGGGCCCTAAACCGTGAGGCATAGTCTTGAAACCAAATGTCTCAAAACGACCTGTGAAATCCTAAAGGTACTCATTGGACTTTGGGCCCCTTAGTGCAGTTAGGGTGCAAAAAAGTGCCACACATGTGGTATCGCTGTACTTAGGAGAAGTAGTATAATGTGTTTTGGGGTTGTATTTTTACACATACCCATGCTGGGTGGGAGAAATCTCTCTGTAAATGAACAATTGTGTGTAAACAAAAATCAAAACATTGTCATTTGCAGAGATATTTCTCCCACCCAGCATGGGTATGTGTAAAAATACACCCCAAAACACATTATACTACTTCTCCTGAGTACGGCAATACCACATGTGTGGCACTTTTTTGCAGCCTAACTGCGCTAAGGGGCCCAAAGTCCAATGAGCACCTTTAGGCTTTACAGGGGTGCTTACAATTTAGCACCCCCCAAAATGCCAGGACAGTAAACACACCCAACAAATGACCCCATTTTGGGAAGTAGACACTTCAAGGTATTCAGAGAGGGGCATAGTGAGTCTGTGGCAAATTTCATTTTTTTTTTTGTCACAAGTTAGCAGAAATGGAAACTTTTCTTTTTTTTTTTTTTGTCTCAAAGTGTCATTTTCCGCTAACTTGTGACAAAAAATAAAATCTTCTATGAACTCACCATGCCTCTCAGTGAATACTTTGGGATGTCTTCTTTCCAAAATGGGGTCATTTGGGGGGTATTAATACTATCCTGGAATTTTGGCACCTCATGAAACATGACAGGTGGTCAGAAAAGTCGGAGATGCTTCAAAATGGGAAAATTCACTTTTTGAACCATAGTTTGTAAACGCTAACTTTTACCCAAACCAATAAATATACACTGAATGTTTTTTTTTTCTTTTTTATCAAAGACATGTAACACAATAAACTTGGACAAAAATGTATACAGAAATTTTACTTTATTTGACAAATTTTATCACAGAAAGTTAAAAAAATCATTTTTTTGACAAAATTCATGTCTTTTTTGATGAATATAATAAAAAGTAAAACTCGCAGCAGCAATCAAATAGCACGAAAAGAAAGCTGTATTAGTGACAAGAAAAGGGGGGGAAATTCATTTAGATAGTAGGTTGTATAACCAAGAAATAAACCGTGAAAGCTGCAGTGGTCTGAATGGAAAAAAAGGCTCTGGTCCTTAAGGGGTAGAAAGACTGTGGTCCTCAAGTGGTTAATGCATCAACCAGTGCTAGGCTTCAAAAATCCTTCCCTTTCTCATGGAAGGAGGACTATATTACTTACTTGGGCCTAAAACTTACTAAAGATTACTCCACATTATTTCAAGAAAATTTTCAATCCCTTTTGAGTAAGTTCATAGTAGATTTACAGAGATGGGAGGGAGCCTTACATTCAGGGACAGAACGTATAAACATCATACAAATGAATCTCATGCCTCGATTATTGTACCCCCTCCAGACATTGCCTATACATATCCCTGGGAAATGTTTTAAACAGATTACTGCACTATGGTCTGCATTTGTACGGAAAGGCCGTCACCCCAGAATTGCTATTAAAACCTTTTACAAATGAAAGGAAGAAGTGGGATTAGCGCTACCTAATCCTAAACTCTATCAACTAGCTACCCACTTGACTAGAATAAAAGACTGGGAGAATGGGGTTAAACAATGGGTGCTTATAGAAAATGAACTAGTCCGGAAAGGTCTTAGATCAGCGGCATGGGTAAATAAATCATCAAGGAAATGAATAGCCAGAAATTGGCCATCAATCACACGGGTAACTCTATCAGTATGGGATAATTTTATTTGCCACCATAGAGTGTCTACCTACCTTAGCCCTATAACCCCAGTGTAGAATAATTATCTATTTCAACCGGGATTTAATCACTCTTATATAACTAGACAAAGACTGGGCCCTAACCTTCAACTTAAAAACCTATTATCCACAGGCTCCATACCTACCAGACAAGATTTGATGACACTAGGACAGTGCAATTCTCTTCCATTCTATGAATACTTTCAGTTATCTCATTTCCTTAGGCAATGTCTGAAGAGGGGATACGAGACTAGAGATCTAACAGATTTCGAGACGCAGATTTTTACTAAACCACCAGAGAAAGCCATATCTCTATACTATAAACTACTTTTAGGAGTCATCTATGATACTAGACCTCCATATATTTCAAGATGGCGTACCGAGTTGGGTAAAGAGTTCTCCGATAAACAGTGGGATAAAACATTCCTCTTTACTGCCAAGGCCTCTATTTCGGGTAGGGGTAAAGAAAATGCATTTAAGATTCTCTTACGGTGGTATAAAACACTGCAAGTTTTGCACAAAATCTGTCCAGATATTTCGCCAATGTGTTGGAGATGCCAAAAGGAGATTGGTACAATGGTACATATTTGGCACTCGTGTGATGCTTCGGTCCTTCTGGTCTAATATTTGTAAGATAGTTTTTGACTGTTTGGGATATACCTTGGATGATTCTCCTGAGTCAATGTTACTACTGATGCTACCAATGCCAATTAAAAAATATAAAAAATCCTTACTGCGTCAAATTCTGACTGCGGCAAGATTGGTTATCCCTAAATTTTGGAAATCCACGATTACTCCCACTATAAAAGACTGGGGCAAAGAAATGAGTTACATTGAGCGGATGGAGACATTTGCTCAGGAGTCATCTAATAGGTCCCTTTCCCATGCAAATTCCTGGCTTATGTGGCATATATATCAAGAGTCCGAAGAAGGGAAGTTGATGTTTCAATGAAGTATAATTATCTGGTTTCTCACATTTGATATACTCTATTATGGGGAAGAGGCAGCTGACATTTTTGATAATCTTCATCTCTCTACCTTGGTGGGCTATTGGTTTTGGGGAAAAATTCCACTAATAGGCATGAACAAGAGTTTTGAAATTTCAAGCTTCATTGAAAGACCCCTGATAATTAATCTGCCTTTAAAGGGGCACTACAGCGAAAAACTGTAAAATTTTAAATATGTGCAAACATATACAAATAAGAAGTACATTTGTTTTCCAGAGTAAAATGAGCCATAAATTACTTTTCTCCTGTTGCTGTCACTTACAGTAGGTAGTAGAAATCTGACAGAAGTGACAGGTTTTGGACTAGTCCATCTCTTTATAGGGGATTCTCAGGGATATATTTATTTTCAAAAGCACTTAGTGAATTGCAGTTGCTCTCTCCAACTGCCAAAACAACTGTGTATTGAGCAGGGAAGCTGGCCAGCATCATTGTTTAAATCCTTTTTCAGGAATGTCTTTATAAAGTATAAAAGCCTTGCTGAGAATCCCCTATGAAGAGATGGACTAGTCCAAAACCTGTCACTTCTGTCAGATTTCTACTACCTACTGTAAGTGACAGCAACATAGGATAAAAGTAATTTATGGCTCATTTTACTCTGGAAAAAAATGTACTTCTTATTTGTATATGTTTGCACATTTTTTAAATTTTACAGTTTTTCGCTGTAGTGCCCCTTTAATCTTACGTCAATAGATTGATAACTGGTGTTTTCTGTGGGGATTTAGAAAGGAGAGGCGAGGGGGGAGGGGGTGGTGGGAGAGGGAAGTGGGTGGAGGGGGAGAAAAGGGAATCAAAAATAAATACTTGAACCAATTATCTAAATGTTGTGTTTTTCTTTCATTAACGTGATTAGTGCAATATACTCAGGTTATTTGGAAATACTATAATCATTATGTATCCTCTTTGATTGATATTTGAAGTTTTATTCTTTTTTTTTGCAAAATATTGCGCTACTGATCATTCCTTGTTATTATTAACACTGTTGTGATATTATATTTGATTGCTATTTGGTTCCAAAAAAACCTATGTGAAATAAAAAAAAATGGTGCAACACCACTACTTTAATTTAAAAATATGTGGTATCTGTTATTCGTTTAAATACAGTGCTTCCTCCACAGCTTGTTTCTTCTCTTTTTCAAAGATAAATTTAAAGAGAACTT
Source organism: Hyperolius riggenbachi (assembly GCF_040937935.1). Taxonomy (NCBI): domain Eukaryota; kingdom Metazoa; phylum Chordata; class Amphibia; order Anura; family Hyperoliidae; genus Hyperolius; species Hyperolius riggenbachi. The sequence continues at coordinate 56,789,403 of NC_090652.1, read as the reverse complement.
CTGCTCTTTGTGCCTTTTCGGCTGCAACATCTCGTTTTTCTGACATGCGAAACACGACGTCTTCAGTCATTTCATAAAGGCACCTCAGTATTCTTTCATGCTTGACCCGGTTTTTCTGTTGATCTTGCTGAGTGTAATTTTCAAAATAGAATATGTTGGTCACCCCCAACTGCTGAAATTTTGCACATACTGCAAGTAGATGTGCACTTTGTCCATGAGTGAGGACCACAGTGGGAAGCAGACCTGCAAGACAGAAACATGAACAGATCCCAATTATAAACAGCTCTTTCAAAATGTATGATAATGTGAACTCACATACACTTTTTGAACATGTAAATACGATGCCACGTGGAGATACCACAAATGAAGTAAATAATTTAATTTAGTTGAACAGGAGAATGGGTCTATAGGTGTCTAATCTAGGATATAGAAGTGTATTTAAGAAGTCAGCGCTGTAGCTAAGGAGCTATGAGCCCCAGTTCAGGTTGTACATTGGGTTCCCCTTTAAGCATCCCATACATAACAATTACCATGGGGCATCAACACTTGCCAAAAGCCTCCACAGTGTCAGACAGGTGTAAGCAGGATAGATGAATAGTTTGTCAGTAAATGAATAGCTAATAATGACTAGTGGTGCTCAGCAGAGCTCGAATATTCGAGTAGCTCGAATATTCGAGCTCTTTCTCAGCTATTCGAGCTCGGTATTCGAGCTCCGAATAGCTAGAGCTATTCGAATGGGGTATTCGAGTACACTCGAATAGCCCATTCACTATTCGAGCTATTCGAGCAAAACGGCGCTATTCGAGCTCGGTACCGAGCTCGAATAGCGTCATAGCCCAGATTGATGTCCTTAGAGCCAATCAGAGGGCTCCCAGGCCCTCTGACGGCAGCCAATCACAGAGGGGGACCCTGGCCAGCCCCTACCCTATAAATAGCGGCCGCCATGTTAGGTTTCTCCGTGCTTGCCTGGCTGAGACTTGTACAGAGAGAGAGTTGCTCCTTTGTGCTTTGGCTTAGCAAGAGCTCTATTGTGTTAATTTACCTAGCGTTTTTGCTCACATACACCTCCTATATACACCTATATTGTTGTTAGTTAGATAGACATTGTATTTTAGTTAGTAGCTTTTGTGTTACATAGACAGAGACACAGCTGCTGCAGGCTTACACAGCTTTAGGCCTCAGGGCCTGCCTGTGTGGGCAGCTGTTCTCTCTCCTGTCCTCTGTTAGTTTATTTCTCTCATCTATACCAGTATTTCTGCTGCTGTCCTTTACTACTGATTGATTCTGTATTTAGTATTGTAGTTAGGCTAGGACACTCACTGTCACTGTTCATAGGCTAAGGCTAAGGCTACTAGCTCCTGCGTGTGTGCACTCACTGTCTGTGTACACACTACACACACTCTATTTCCTTCTGATAACTGATTGATTATTGTAATTAGTTAGTTACTTACTGTTACTACTTGTTACTCTTACTGTACTAGGAGTCTAGGACACTCAGTCACTGTTCATCGGCTACTAGCTCCTGCGTGTGTGCACTCACTGTCAGAGTACACACTACACACACTCTATTTCCTTCTGATTACTTATTGATTATTGTAATTAGTTAGTTACTTACTGTTACTACTTGTTACTCTTACTGTACTAGGAGTCTAGGACACTCAGTCACTGTTCATCGGCTACTAGCTCCTGCGTGTGTGCACTCACTGTCTGAGTACACACTACACACACTCTATTTCCTTCTGATTAGTGATTGATTATTGTAATTAGTTAGTTACTTACTGTTACTACTTGTTACTCTTACTGTACTAGGAGTCTAGGACACTCAGTCACTGTTCATCGGCTACTAGCTCCTGCGTGTGTGCACTCACTGTCTGAGTACACACTACACACACTCTATTTCCTTCTGATTACTGATTGATTATTGTAATTAGTTAGTTACTTACTGTTACTACTTGTTACTCTTACTGTACTAGGAGTCTAGGACACTCAGTCACTGTTCATCGGCTACTACTAGCTCCTGCGTGTGTGCACTCACTGTCTTAGTACACACTACACACACTCTATTTCCTTCTGATTACTGATTGATTATTGTAATTAGTTAGTTACTTACTGTTACTACTTGTTACTCTTACTGTACTAGGAGTCTAGGACACTCAGTCACTGTTCATCGGCTACTAGCTCCTGGGTGTGTGCACTCACTGTCTGAGTACACACTACACACACTCTATTTCCTTCTGATTACTGATTGATTATTGTAATTAGTTAGTTACTTACTGTTACTACTTGTTACTCTTACTGTACTAGGAGTCTAGGACACTCAGTCACTGTTCATCGGCTACTAGCTCCTGCGTGTGTGCACTCACTGTCTGAGTACACACTACACACACTCTATTTCCTTCTGATTACTGATTGATTATTGTAATTAGTTAGTTACTTACTGTTACTACTTGTTACTCTTACTGTACTAGGAGTCTAGGACACTCAGTCACTGTTCATCGGCTACTACTAGCTCCTGCGTGTGTGCACTCACTGTCTGAGTACACACTACACACACTCTATTTCCTTCTGATTACTGATTGATTATTGTAATTAGTTAGTTACTTACTGTTACTACTTGTTACTCTTACTGTACTAGGAGTCTAGGACACTCAGTCACTGTTCATAGGCTACTAGCTCCTGCGTGTGTGCACTCACTGTCTGAGTACACACTACACACACTCTATTTCCTTCTGATTACTGATTGATTATTGTAATTAGTTAGTTACTTACTGTTACTACTTGTTACTCTTACTGTACTAGGAGTCTAGGACACTCAGTCACTGTTCATCGGCTACTAGCTCCTGCGTGTGTGCACTCACTGTCTGAGTACACACTACACACACTCTATTTCCTTCTGATTACTGATTGATTATTGTAATTAGTTAGTTACTTACTGTTACTACTTGTTACTCTTACTGTACTAGGAGTCTAGGACACTCAGTCACTGTTCATCGGCTACTAGCTCCTGCGTGTGTGCACTCACTGTCTGAGTACACACTACACACACTCTATTTCCTTCTGATTACTGATTGATTATTGTAATTAGTTAGTTGTACTTACTGTTACTACTTGTTACTCTTACTGTACTAGGAGTCTAGGACACTCAGTCACTGTTCATCGGCTACTAGCTCCTGCGTGTGTGCACTCACTGTCTGAGTACACACTACACACACTCTATTTCCTTCTGATTACTGATTGATTATTGTAATTAGTTAGTTACTTACTGTTACTACTTGTTACTCTTACTGTACTAGGAGTCTAGGACACTCAGTCACTGTTCATCGGCTACTAGCTCCTGCGTGTGTGCACTCACTGTCTGAGTACACACTACACACACTCTATTTCCTTCTGATTACTGATTGATTATTGTAATTAGTTAGTTACTTACTGTTACTACTTGTTACTCTTACTGTACTAGGAGTCTAGGACACTCAGTCACTGTTCATCGGCTACTAGCTCCTGCGTGTGTGCACTCACTGTCTGAGTACACACTACACACACTCTATTTCCTTCTGATTACTGATTGATTATTGTAATTAGTTAGTTACTTACTGTTACTACTTGTTACTCTTACTGTACTAGGAGTCTAGGACACTCAGTCACTGTTCATCGGCTACTAGCTCCTGCGTGTGTGCACTCACTGTCTGAGTACACACTACACACACTCTATTTCCTTCTGATTACTGATTGATTATTGTAATTAGTTAGTTGTACTTACTGTTACTACTTGTTACTCTTACTGTACTAGGAGTCTAGGACACTCAGTCACTGTTCATCGGCTACTAGCTCCTGCGTGTGTGCACTCACTGTCTGAGTACACACTACACACACTCTATTTCCTTCTGATTACTGATTGATTATTGTAATTAGTTAGTTACTTACTGTTACTACTTGTTACTCTTACTGTACTAGGAGTCTAGGACACTCAGTCACTGTTCATCGGCTACTACTAGCTCCTGCATGTGTGCACTCACTGTCTGAGTACACACTACACACACTCTATTTCCTTCTGATTACTGATTGATTATTGTAATTAGTTAGTTACTTACTGTTACTACTTGTTACTCTTACTGTACTAGGAGTCTAGGACACTCAGTCACTGTTCATCGGCTACTAGCTCCTGCGTGTGTGCACTCACTGTCTGAGTACACACTACACACACTCTATTTCCTTCTGATTACTGATTGATTATTGTAATTAGTTAGTTACTTACTGTTACTACTTGTTACTCTTACTGTACTAGGAGTCTAGGACACTCAGTCACTGTTCATCGGCTACTAGCTCCTGCGTGTGTGCACTCACTGTCTGAGTACACACTACACACACTCTATTTCCTTCTGATTACTGATTGATTATTGTAATTAGTTAGTTACTTACTGTTACTACTTGTTACTCTTACTGTACTAGGAGTCTAGGACACTCAGTCACTGTTCATCGGCTACTAGCTCCTGCGTGTGTGCACTCACTGTCTGAGTACACACTACACACACTCTATTTCCTTCTGATTACTGATTGATTATTGTAATTAGTTAGTTGTACTTACTGTTACTACTTGTTACTCTTACTGTACTAGGAGTCTAGGACACTCAGTCACTGTTCATCGGCTACTAGCTCCTGCGTGTGTGCACTCACTGTCTGAGTACACACTACACACACTCTATTTCCTTCTGATTACTGATTGATTATTGTAATTAGTTAGTTACTTACTGTTACTACTTGTTACTCTTACTGTACTAGGAGTCTAGGACACTCAGTCACTGTTCATCGGCTACTAGCTCCTGCGTGTGTGCACTCACTGTCTGAGTACACACTACACACACTCTATTTCCTTCTGATTACTGATTGATTATTGTAATTAGTTAGTTGTACTTACTGTTACTACTTGTTACTCTTACTGTACTAGGAGTCTAGGACACTCAGTCACTGTTCATCGGCTACTAGCTCCTGCGTGTGTGCACTCACTGTCTGAGTACACACTACACACACTCTATTTCCTTCTGATTACTGATTGATTATTGTAATTAGTTAGTTGTACTTACTGTTACTACTTGTTACTCTTACTGTACTAGGAGTCTAGGACACTCAGTCACTGTTCATCGGCTACTAGCTCCTGCGTGTGTGCACTCACTGTCTGAGTACACACTACACACACTCTATTTCCTTCTGATTACTGATTGATTATTGTAATTAGTTAGTTACTTACTGTTACTACTTGTTACTCTTACTGTACTAGGAGTCTAGGACACTCAGTCACTGTTCATCGGCTACTAGCTCCTGCGTGTGTGCACTCACTGTCTGAGTACACACTACACACACTCTATTTCCTTCTGATTACTGATTGATTATTGTAATTAGTTAGTTGTACTTACTGTTACTACTTGTTACTCTTACTGTACTAGGAGTCTAGGACACTCAGTCACTGTTCATCGGCTACTAGCTCCTGCATGTGTGCACTCACTGTCTGAGTACACACTACACACACTCTATTTCCTTCTGATTACTGATTGATTATTGTAATTAGTTAGTTGTACTTACTGTTACTACTTGTTACTCTTACTGTACTAGGAGTCTAGGACACTCAGTCACTGTTCATCGGCTACTAGCTCCTGCGTGTGTGCACTCACTGTCTGAGTACACACTACACACACTCTATTTCCTTCTGATTACTGATTGATTATTGTAATTAGTTAGTTACTTACTGTTAATACTTGTTACTCTTACTGTACTAGGAGTCTAGGACACTCAGTCACTGTTCATCGGCTACTACTAGCTCCTGCGTGTGTGCACTCACTGTCTGAGTACACACTACACACACTCTATTTCCTTCTGATTACTGATTGATTATTGTAATTAGTTAGTTACTTACTGTTACTACTTGTTACTCTTACTGTACTAGGAGTCTAGGACACTCAGTCACTGTTCATCGGCTACTAGCTCCTGCGTGTGTGCACTCACTGTCTGAGTACACACTACACACACTCTATTTCCTTCTGATTACTGATTGATTATTGTAATTAGTTAGTTACTTACTGTTACTACTTGTTACTCTTACTGTACTAGGAGTCTAGGACACTCAGTCACTGTTCATCGGCTACTAGCTCCTGCGTGTGTGCACTCACTGTCTGAGTACACACTACACACACTCTATTTCCTTCTGATTACTGATTGATTATTGTAATTAGTTAGTTACTTACTGTTACTACTTGTTACTCTTACTGTACTAGGAGTCTAGGACACTCAGTCACTGTTCATCGGCTACTAGCTCCTGCGTGTGTGCACTCACTGTCTGAGTACACACTACACACACTCTATTTCCTTCTGATTACTGATTGATTATTGTAATTAGTTAGTTGTACTTACTGTTACTACTTGTTACTCTTACTGTACTAGGAGTCTAGGACACTCAGTCACTGTTCATCGGCTACTAGCTCCTGCGTGTGTGCACTCACTGTCTGAGTACACACTACACACACTCTATTTCCTTCTGATTACTGATTGATTATTGTAATTAGTTAGTTACTTACTGTTACTACTTGTTACTCTTACTGTACTAGGAGTCTAGGACACTCAGTCACTGTTCATCGGCTACTAGCTCCTGCGTGTGTGCACTCACTGTCTGAGTACACACTACACACACTCTATTTCCTTCTGATTACTGATTGATTATTGTAATTAGTTAGTTACTTACTGTTACTACTTGTTACTCTTACTGTACTAGGAGTCTAGGACACTCAGTCACTGTTCATCGGCTACTAGCTCCTGCGTGTGTGCACTCACTGTCTGAGTACACACTACACACACTCTATTTCCTTCTGATTACTGATTGATTATTGTAATTAGTTAGTTACTTACTGTTACTACTTGTTACTCTTACTGTACTAGGAGTCTAGGACACTCAGTCACTGTTCATCGGCTACTAGCTCCTGCGTGTGTGCACTCACTGTCTGAGTACACACTACACACACTCTATTTCCTTCTGATTACTGATTGATTATTGTAATTAGTTAGTTGTACTTACTGTTACTACTTGTTACTCTTACTGTACTAGGAGTCTAGGACACTCAGTCACTGTTCATCGGCTACTAGCTCCTGCGTGTGTGCACTCACTGTCTGAGTACACACTACACACACTCTATTTCCTTCTGATTACTGATTGATTATTGTAATTAGTTAGTTGTACTTACTGTTACTACTTGTTACTCTTACTGTACTAGGAGTCTAGGACACTCAGTCACTGTTCATCGGCTACTAGCTCCTGCGTGTGTGCACTCACTGTCTGAGTACACACTACACACACTCTATTTCCTTCTGATTACTGATTGATTATTGTAATTAGTTAGTTACTTACTGTTACTACTTGTTACTCTTACTGTACTAGGAGTCTAGGACACTCAGTCACTGTTCATCGGCTACTACTAGCTCCTGCGTGTGTGCACTCACTGTCTGAGTACACACTACACACACTCTATTTCCTTCTGATTACTGATTGATTATTGTAATTAGTTAGTTACTTACTGTTACTACTTGTTACTCTTACTGTACTAGGAGTCTAGGACACTCAGTCACTGTTCATCGGCTACTAGCTCCTGCGTGTGTGCACTCACTGTCTGAGTACACACTACACACACTCTATTTCCTTCTGATTACTGATTGATTATTGTAATTAGTTAGTTACTTACTGTTACTACTTGTTACTCTTACTGTACTAGGAGTCTAGGACACTCAGTCACTGTTCATCGGCTACTAGCTCCTGCGTGTGTGCACTCACTGTCTGAGTACACACTACACACACTCTATTTCCTTCTGATTACTGATTGATTATTGTAATTAGTTAGTTACTTACTGTTACTACTTGTTACTCTTACTGTACTAGGAGTCTAGGACACTCAGTCACTGTTCATCGGCTACTAGCTCCTGCGTGTGTGCACTCACTGTCTGAGTACACACTACACACACTCTATTTCCTTCTGATTACTGATTGATTATTGTAATTAGTTAGTTGTACTTACTGTTACTACTTGTTACTCTTACTGTACTAGGAGTCTAGGACACTCAGTCACTGTTCATCGGCTACTAGCTCCTGCGTGTGTGCACTCACTGTCTGAGTACACACTACACACACTCTATTTCCTTCTGATTACTGATTGATTATTGTAATTAGTTAGTTACTTACTGTTACTACTTGTTACTCTTACTGTACTAGGAGTCTAGGACACTCAGTCACTGTTCATCGGCTACTAGCTCCTGCGTGTGTGCACTCACTGTCTGTGTACACACAACACACACTGTATTTCCTTCTGATTTCTGATTGATTATTGTAACTGCTAGTTGTACTTCCTGACTGTTACTACTTACTTACTGTACTAGGGACACTCACTCAGTCACCTCACCCACCAACCCACTCCATTAAAGTACCCCACTTTTCACCCGCCCTTTTAAAAAACTTTTGTCTATACGCCCAAAACATCGAAGATGTCTGGAAGTGGCAGCCAGCGCGGTTTGGGCAAGGGGAAGGGCAGCAAGGGAATCAGGAGGAGAGGGAGCAGCATTGTGGCAGGCCGCGGCCGCGCCACCATGCACAGTTCCGCAGCAGCAGCAGCAGCGTCAGTGGCTAACATTCCTCCCATAGCCACTGGCCGTGGACGCCTTGGGCGCCGCCCAGCAGGAGCATCTGCAACTCACGCTGCAGAGACACAGCAGCAGCAGCAGCGTGTAGCACCTGCTCCGATTTTCCTCCAGCCGGGTCGGAAACGTCCCATTGAGGAAAAGGATGCAGACACTGTGGTGCAACTCATGACGGAGGATGAGCAGCCCGCCATCAGCTCTGCATCCGAGGCCTCCACCCTCACCACCACCACCACCACCCCTGTTCGCAGCAGCCGCCCAGCAGGGCCTGGAGAGGAGGCCAGTTCACCGTCAGTCGCCGACCTGTCATTCAGCACTCTTTTGACCCCAGGCATGATGAGTCAATTGTCTGCTGTTGTTGGCGATTTGGAGGAGGAGATGCTGATGGGCACTTTGGGGGATGAGGGATTGGACAGCAAGACTGTGGCGACAGTCAAGCAGCCCATCCATGCATCAGGAGAGGAGTTTGGGGGGTCATCATCCCAGCAGGACATGTTTCAGGAGGGAGAGGATGATGGTGATGACCCGGTGACAGACAGAGACTGGGTGCCACCACCTCCAGGGGATGTCGTCCTCAGCAGCTCGGAGGAGGAGGAGGATGCGCTTGTGGGCCTTGCAAGGAGGCGCATCATTGCAAGCATTGGCAGCAGTAGGCAGGTCCCACAGCCTGCTGGTGTCTCAGGCTCAGCAGCAGCAGCAGCAGCATCTGCCAGTACCACCACCAGCCGCACCCAAGCCCCCCCCCCCCCAACCACCACAGGGAGACAGGCAGCAGCGCTTCCATGCCGTAGGGGGATGTTTTTGTCACCAATCTGGCGATTTTTCACGATGCCCACTGTGTACAGCAAGTACGCCACTTGCAACCACTGCCAGCGGAAGTTGAGCAGAGGTGCAGACCCCTTAAAGTTCAGCACCAGCTCGCTCATAAACCACCTTGCTGCGAAACATTTCCACCAGCATGAGGAGTTCCAGAGGCTGAAGGCATCTGGTGCTGGCAGTGGCACCACACCCATCACTGCACAGCCTTCAGCAGCAGCAGCAGCAGCAACAGCAGCCACCCGCCCTCCTGCTCCTCCAGCAGCACCAGCAGGAGTGCGGAAACGCACTGCTCCTCCCCCCTCTGCAACTCCAGCCGCCGACACTGAGGCCTGTTCTGGCAGCCAGTCCTCAGTGGCCTCCTCCGCTGTGTCTGCTGATTCCCGTGCCAGCAAAAGGCCACGCCAGAGCCTTTTGAGCGAGTCCTTCCAGGGGGTGGTTAGGGCTCTGCCTCCCAGCAGCCGTCGCGTGCGGCAGCTGAACGGCTTGCTGGCACGGGCCATGTGCTCCCAACTCCTGCCGTACACGCTCGTGCAGGAGGGGAGCGACATTCGTGCGCTGCTTGCTTGCGCAGCCCCAGACTGGCAGCTCCCCAGCAGACACTTCTTTGCCCGCAAGGCCATTCCTGCACTGCACCGCTTTGTGATGGCCAATGTGGAGCGAGGGCTGGAGCACGCGGTTGGTGAAAGGGTCCACGTCACCATGGACTCCTGGAGCAGCCGCTTCGGGACAGGCCGCTACCTGTCCTTCACTGTCCACTGGGTCAGCTTGGTGGAAGGGGGTGAGGATGGGAGAGCAGCAGCGGGCACAGCAGCAGCAGCAACACAGTGGGTGGTGCCACCCCGCAGGGTCAGGGGAACTGCAGCAGGTTCCTCCGATCCTCTGCCATCCTCCGGCACACCTGGCCAAACCCCCCGCCTCAGCAGCAGCGTGAAGGCCCGCCACTGCCAAGCGCTGCTGCACTTGGTCAGCCTTGGGAAGACCAAGCTGACGGCAACCCATGTGTTGGCCAAACTCCAGGAGCAGGAGAGGATTTGGCTGACCCCCAGAGGCCTCAGAGTCGGAGAGGTGGTGGCCGACAATGGGGCCAATCTGGTTGCCGCAATAGACAGGGGAAGCCTGACCCACATCCCCTGTCTTGCCCACGTGCTGAACCTGGTGGTGCAGAAGTTCCTGCGCACCTACCAGGGGATGGGCGAACTGCTGGAAACGGCAAGGAACGTTGTGCGTCACTTCCGGCGCTCGGCTGCAGCCTGTGCGAGCCTGTAAGACGTGCAAAAGGAGCTGGATCTGCCACGCCATCGGCTGATCATTGACGTTCCGACTCGCTGGAACTCCACCCTGGCGATGTTGGAGCGTCTGGTTGAACAGAAGCACGCTGTCAACCAGTACCTTGCCCTGGCCACTGTTTCCGCCGCTCAGAGAAGGGACAAGACCAGCAACATCCCGTCCATCGTCCCCGATGATGACTGGAGGCACATGCAGCAGGTGTGCTTAGTGCTGGCTCCCTTTCTGCAGGCCACCAACATGGTGAGCAGGGACCATGCTATGGTCTGCGAGTGGGTGCCCCTGGTTTGTCTGCTGAACAGGGCCCTCGATGCTTTGCTGGAACAGGGAGCGGCAGCCTTGGACCAGCAGGAACGGCAAGCAGCTGCACAGTCCACCTCTGAGGGGGAGGAGGAGGAGGACTTGGTGGAGGTCCCTGACCTTGCTGCTGATGAGGGGGAGCAGCACAGTGCAGCTGAGTTGGTGCGGGGGTGGAGAGAGGATGAGGCTGACGAGGCAGAGGAGGAGGATGAGGACAGCAGCACTGCCGTCGATGTGCCAGCAGACGTGGCCCGCCTCTTCCCAATGGCAGCGCACATGGTGACGTGCCTGCGCAGGGACCCCAGGGTGATCCAGATGAAGCACAGGGAGGACATCTGGATCAGCATGATGTTGGACCCACGCCTCAAGGGGAAGTTGAGCCAGTTCCTGCCGCCTGCAGGAGGAGACCCAGCGCAACAAATAAGGAGCTTGCAGCAGGCCCTTGTTGAGCGCTTGGAGGAAGCCTTCCCCCAGCCTTCCACCCCCACTGTCCAGCAGCCAGCACAGAGGCAGCAGCAGGTGCCTGCATCCAGCAGCAGCAAGCGCCCCACAGACCTGCTGTCTCTCAGCCACGAGCTCTACAGGACTGTTGAGGCTCCGGCAGCAGTGACTAGAGAGGAGGTGCATGCAGCAGCATCCTCCTCCGGTCACAGCCAGCGCCTGACCCGCATGGTGGCTGACTACATGGGGTCCTACAGCGGGCTTGACAGCGATGCCCCTGTTGATCCCATGGAGTATTGGGTCAAGCGCATGGAGATCTGGAGCGAGCTGGCGCAGTACGCCCTGGAAGTGCTGTCCTGCCCCCCTTCCAGCGTGCTGTCCGAGCGCTGCTTCAGTGCAGCTGGTGGCGTGGTCACCGAGAAACGCTCACGTCTGTCTCACAAGTCTGTGGACAGACTGACGTTTCTCAAGATGAACCAGGCGTGGGTGGAAGGCGAGTTCCTGGCCCCTGTTGTCGGCGAGAGGGGGACATGAACTGGCTAAGAACCATTGTTAATGTGCCTTACCACCCTTTACCACCTCCTGGCTCCTGCTCACTAAGCCAGCCTGGGTCACTCTTTGACTATTACGTCGCCTGCAGCCACACATTTTACACCTACAGTGGGCTGCTGTGTGCTGCTGCTGCTGTCTGTCTGTGTTTCCCACTGCCAGGGTACACAGAATTACCTTCTGCTGCCACACTGCCACCAGCTATTACGTCAAACAATAGCTGCTCACATAATTACTCCTCCATTCCTCCTCCTGCTGCTGCTGCTGCTGTCTGTCTGTGTTTCCCACCGCCAGGGTACACAGATTTACCTTCTGCTGCCACTCTGCCACCAGCTATTACGTCAAACAATAGCTATATATCTGTGTAATTGGTTGTAAAACCAAAACTACAAAACCATTACAAAAAAAGGTTTAATTTTTCTGAGGTGCCCGGGTTGAAAACTGTGTTGTCCCAGTTGTGTATTGGACACAATGTGGGCTGCACGACCGCTGTCTGGGACCTCCTGTTGTGTTTATTTACAGCCCTGGTATCACCGCTAGGTACCAGGGCTATTATGTCACGCTGCCTGCCTCATTGACTGCATGCTGCCACACACTCATCCTCCTCCTCCTGCTGCTGAATTTACCTCCTGCTGTCTGTGTGTTTCCACTGCCAGGGAGCACATACAATGGCGCTTCCAACATGCGTGCGCCACCAGCTATTTGTTGTTACGCTCAAAAATAGCTGCATTTCTTTAAAAAAAAAAATGAAAAGAGAGATAAGTGAAGAAGAAGACGATATAGAAGAAGATGAAGAAGATGAAGAAGGTGAAGAAGAAGAAGAAGAAGAAGAAGATGAAGAAGAAGAAGAAGAAGATGAAGAAGATGAAGATGAAGAAGAAGATGAAGAAGATGATGAAGAAGAAGAAGATGAAGAAGATGAAGAAGATGAAGAAGATGAAGATGAAGAAGAAGATGAAGAAGATGATGAAGAAGAAGAAGATGAAGAAGATGAAGATGAAGAAGATGAAGAAGAAGAAGAAGATGAAGAAGATGAAGATGAAGAAGATGAAGAAGATGAAGATGAAGAAGATGAAGAAGATGAAGAAGAAGATGAAGAAGATGAAGATGAAGAAGATGAAGAAGAAGAAGATGAAGAAGAAGAAGAAGAAGAAGAAGATATAGAAGAAGATATAGAAGAAGAAGAAGAAGATATAGAAGATAAAGAAGAAGAAGAAGAAGAAGTATATACAGTGCTGAACAAAATTCTGGACACAACTTCTCTTTTCACCTTTTTTTTTTTTAAAGGAACATCCCCACATAATCACTTGCTGTTGTTACTTGGAAAAAAAGATGTTTCTTGTATCATTCACCCTCAAAACAAGTGTTGGGAAGCTATTTAAGGCCTATTCGAATAGTCAGCTCGAATAATGAGCTCGAATACCGACTCGAATAGTGAGCTCGAAGTCCGAGGTCGAATCGAATAGTAAAATTTATTCGACTCGAATATTCGACTGACCTCGAATAATTTACTATTCGAATTCGACCAAACTCGAATTTTAAAAAGGGGTATTTGAGCACCACTGATAATGACACCTTGGTAGAAAGAGAACTAGTGGTGCCCCCCACCCAGTCTAGAGGCCCCAGTGCTTTCATAACCTCTGCATCCCTAAGGGCCCACTTCCATTGGCGTGGTGTGTTGCGATCATCGCATAGGACCACATCACACCCGCGTTGAAACCAGTGCAAGTCAATGTAGCAGTTTCCATTGCTTGCTACTTTTGCAATGCGGTGCGTTGTGATCCGGGGATTGGATGCATGCTGCAGGTTCTTGCGGCCCACATCCAATTCCCATAAGTGCTGATAGGCGGCCGCATCTGGATATCCGGATGGCGACAGGAACTACCCGTGATTGGATGTGATGTGATGATCGTATTGCATCCCACCACTAGTGGAAATGTGCCCTTATTGCTATGCCACTGAAGGGAGCTAGCACATCTGAACTACGTGCCTTTTATGCCAGCCTGGACATTTAGCTACAACACTTTCGTCTCACAGACAGTGCACACTTTTGGCCACATTTGCTAAACTTAACTGTGGGCTGAAAGTACACATGGAGCTCTAAAAACATCCCTGTATGCTTTGCATGCTAGTAAAGATACATTGGATTACAATTGGAGCTTTTTTCATAGAGTAAAAATGCCTGTGGAGATTTCTGAATCAGTGAGGACACATTGCTGTACAGACTGGGCCTTCTGTAGAGATGGCCCAAACAATTTGCCGGCGGACAGTTTCTGGCAAACTTGGGCTTTTTGCCATTCACGTTTCACACATTTTTTTTTTTTATTTGCATTCACATTTTACATTAACCACTTGAGGACCACAGGTTTATACCCCCCAGTGACCAGGCAATTTTTTTTACAGTTCAGCACTTCGCCACTAGAGATGGCTTGAACGGTTCACTGGCGGACATTTCCCCATGGATATCAGCTGTTTGCACCCACGGCGGGCGGCAAGCACATGGCATGTTTGACCCTCCCCCTATACATCATTGAGCAAAACTTTGACCTCTTACCTCACAGTCAGCAGGCACATGGTAGCCAATCAGCCTACACTCCCTCACAGACCCCCCCCCCCCGCCCCCTATAAAAATGCAGTTGCGCCGGCCAGGTTTCATTCTGTCTCTGGCTGCTGTAGTGAGAGGAAGGGAGAGAGCGCATTGCTGAGATAGGGAAAGTTATCTAGGCCTGTTTTGTTGAAAGTTATCTAGGCCTGACTTGCTATGAAAGCACCCCAAATAGCCCCTTTGAGAGCTGCCAGTGTCTACTACATCATTCTGCAATTTTTTTTAAATTGTTTTTGTGTGTGTGACTCTCCACAGCCAGAGCTGTGCACATTATTACTGCTTGATGCTATTGTTGCCCCATTAAGTTGCAGGCACACGGCACAGTAGCACTCCAGTGCAAAGTTCTGATATTCTGATAGTACTCTTGCATTTCTCTGTGTGTGACACTACACAGCCCACTGATACCCACAGCTTTGCACAGTACTACTGCTGTTGGCCCATTCAGTTGCAGGCACAGTAGCACTCCAGTGCACAAGTTTAGACTGTATTGTGATAGTACTATTCAGGCCCGGCCCTAGACCATTTGCCGCATGAGGCAAATTTTAAAGAAGCCGCCGCCCCCCCCCCCCCCCCCCCCCCAAGCCGTGGGTGTGCGGGGGCCGCCCGAGCTGGAGGGGATAGCGGGCAGGAAGGGGGTATTGGGCTTAGCGGCGGGGAGGGGGGTCGGACCCCCCCCTCCCTCGCCTGGGACCCCCGTCCTCCGCTCCCCTCCAGCTTGTTAGGTCGCTGGCTGGCTGCAGCTATAAGAGGCAACGGGCGGGGATCACTCACCTTCCTCGTTCCAGCCTGCGCTCCACTGACGTCACTTCCTGCTACGCCACAGGAAGTGACGTCAGTGGAGCGCAGGCTGGAACGAGGAAGGTGAGTGATCCCCGCCCGTTGCCTCTTATAGCTGCAGCCAGCCAGCGACCTAACAAGCTGGAGGGGAGCGGAGGACGGGGGACCCAGGTGAGGGAGGGGGGGGGGGGGTCCGACCTGCCGCTAGGCCCAATACCCCCTTCCTGCCCGCTATCCCCTCCAGCTCGGGCGGCCCTCCACACCCATGGACGGGCGGATGCCGCCCCCCCAGAAGTGCCACCTGAGGCAAACGTTTCACCCCGCCTCATGGGCGGGCCGGCCCTGGTACTATTGCATTTCTCTGTGTGTGACACTACACAGCCCAGTGATACCCACAGCTGCGCAGAGTACTACTGCTATTCAGGGTTGCTCAGCAGGACCCCGAATGCAATGTTTACCCGAAAATTCAGGTGATTTTTCAGGTTTCCTGAATGCGAACCCGAACCCGAATAGTAAAAATCATGCCGAATCCGAATGCAAAGTTTCCCGAATGTGCGCACTCGAATTCGGCCGGATGGCGCAGTGGGTTCGGGTTCAGCTTCGGGATTTGGGGATGAAGTCATTGGGCCAATCAGAAGTCCTCCAGCCGAGGACCTGGCAACCCTAGCAACCAATCAGAGGAGGGGAGCCTGGCCCCCCCCCTCCTCTATATAAGGTGGCGGCCATCTTGCGGAGCCATGTACTTGCTGTGTGACTTGTGTAGTTCTGAGAGTATCTCCAGTGCTGCTGCGTCTGAGCAAGTGAATTTCCCTTGTGCTAAACCCAGCGTTTTGCTTCCTAAACACCTCATAAACAAAACACATCTATTATACTCATTTATAGTTAGATAGTATTTTAGTATTTTGATTGTTTTTAGTCAGCTAGTGTATAGTGTATACTGTGCTAGGCTAGTGTTAGTCTGTGTGCAGGCTAGGCCTGCTAGCCTAGGGCAGCCTTAGCCTACTACTAGCTTAGGTAGGTTAGGGATTCTAGTTAGTTGTGTACTTAGTTAGTACTAGTGTAGTTAATTATTTAGTACTGCTGTAGTCTGTTAGTTAGCTTCAGTACTGTGTTAGTTAGTTAGTTACTGACTGTGTACACTGTACAGGCCAGCAAACCTGTTGTGATCTGTGACAGTCATCAGCCCGACCCTATTGATTGATTGCGTCTGACCGTGTGTGACCGACTGTATTTGTCACCAACTGTCTGCGCCGCACAACTTAGTTATTTGAAGTATGCAAGGGATTTATTAGTTACCTGCGTACGACTACTAGTACCTATTCAGTTATTTTTTTGTACTGTTAGTGTGCGATTTTATTAGCTTCTGTACTGTGTGTAATAAATAATAGTTAGTCTCATCACAGGCCAGCATCCGTTGAGTGACCTGTGACTGTCACCTGCCCGACTGAATTGATTGATTGCGTCTGACCGTGTGTGACCGACTTTAATTGTATTTGTCACCAACTGTCTGCGCCACACAACTTAGTTATTTGAAGTACGCAAGGGATTTATTAGTTACCTGCGTACGACTACTAGTACCCGTTCAGTTAATTTTTTTGTACTGTTAGACTAGTGTGTGATTTTATTAGCTTCTGTACTGTGTGTAATAAATAATAGTTAGTCACATCACAGGCCAGCATCCGTTGTGAGTGACCTGTGACTGTCACCTGCCCGACCCTATTGATTGTTTGCGTCTGACCGTGTGTGACCGATTTTAATTGTCACTGACTGTCTGCTGCACGACTTAGTTATTTTAGTGCGCTAGGGATTTCTTAGTTACCTGCGTGCGTACTACTACTACTACTACTACTACTACTACTGTATACTACTACTACTACTACTACTACTACTACTACTACTACCCATTCCGTTAATTTTTTCCACTGTTAGTGTGTGATTTTATTAGCTTCTGTACTGTGTAATAATACATAATAGTCACATCACAGGCCAGCATCCGTTGAGTGACTTGTGACTGTCACCTGCCCGACCCTATTGATTGTTTGCGTCTGACCGTGTGTGACCGATTTTAATTGTCACTAACTGTCTGCCGCATGACTTAGTTATTTTAGTACGCTAGGTATTTCTTAGTTACCTGCGTGTGTACTACTACTACTACTACTACTACTGTCTACTACTACTACTACTACTACCCGTTCCGTTAATTTTTTCCACTGTTAGTGTGTGATTTTATTAGCTTCTGTATTGTGTAATAATAAATAATAATAACCAAAGAAGTACGGGATATCTAACCCAAATAGGCTCGTCTCACCCATAAGTATGATAGTAACAGACAAAAAGGTATAGGGAGCACTGAGCTGGTGTAAAAATATATACATTTATTGCTGAATTTAAATGGCCTATGGACATACAAAAAACAGACAAACATATACCCTCCCATAAAAACTAGACCTGGGACAAGCAGTATACTGAGGGAGCTGCATGGAACCGGAGTGCACTCCTATATAGTCCAAAAACATGCATGCAAAAATCTTTCTTCAGGCCCACAGTAACCTTGTATCCAGAACAACCAGGCTGGGTCACCGGACAACAATACAATCAACCCGTGTGTACATCTGTAAGGGTACACGCCTCTGCATATGTAATGCATACGTTTCTCATTACTGACACTCAGAGCAGTGTCAAACCTCAACCCCCGCCAATGAAGCGAGACTCACACTCACGTAACCATCCATTGTATGCCACAGCCGCAAGATAAACTTAGCCGAATGTTCAGTATCTCACCGCACCATTGCGACGGCCATCACAGAGACATCATGCACCGTTTTCGAGCTGTTTTTAGCTGCAACAGCAGGGCGGGGGGGAGAGAGGAAGAGATGCGGAGGCACGGGTGATGGAAGTCGGGACGCACTTCCGGGTAGCGCGGCGTGTCACGTGACGCGTTTCGTCACGACCCACGTGACTTCTTCAGACGTGACATAGGCTAGGGATGTAAGTCCTTTTATGCCTTCAAAGAACCGCCCATAACTTGGGCCGATCCTATGCAAATTTAAAAGAACAGTCTGTTTGCTGCCATCTACTGGCCAAAACAAGTATATGCACCCAGGTGAGGTCAACACAGGAAAGCTGTATATTCATATGCCTATAGTGTCCGCTTTTTCAACGGGTCTTACAGAAAAGATTTTATGTTCAGATCCTTGTTAAGGCCTTTTGGGAATAAGCTGCCACACTTGTAGAGCCACATGGATTATTTTCTTAACATTTGTGTATCATAATCTCCACGGCGTGGGCTGATATTTAGTTTATAGATACCCATAAATCGCAGTCCTGACACATCAGAATTATGGGTGGTCCTAAAGTGTAAAGCGAGGGGATTAAGTTTCTTTTTATCAATGGTGGTACTTCTGATATTAGAGATGTGGTCTCCAATCCTTGAATTGTATAGTCTTCCCAATGTAAATTAAATTGCATGGACATCTAATCTGGTAGATAACACGAGTGGTATTACATGAAATATAATCATTTACCCAAAATGTTTTTGATCCATCAAAATTACATAACTGACTACCTTTATTGACATATCTACACATATCACAGTCCAAACACTTGTGCATTCCTTTTCTGGACATTTTACTCACAGGGGGACCCCTCCACCCAAATTCACTTCTGACCAATAGGTCATTCAAATTATTACTTCTCTTAGCGGCCATATGGGGATAATCACCTACTATTTTAGCCATAATTGGATATCTTCTAAGGAGATGTCAATGTCTTTGTAAAACATCTTTAATATCCATGAAGTGAGCACTATATGGGGTCACAATACGTGGTACACTATTAGTTGGACCTCTGTTTCCAGAATGGGATGAGGATAACCTCGGCAATTTCTCCACTTTTTCTAGGAGATCCCCTCTATTTCTAGCAAGGGCCCTTTTGTATGCAGTGATAATAATCCTGTTTGGGTACCCCCTTGTCTGCAGCCTAGCCCTCAATTCACCCGCCTCCCTTTCAAAATCAGTTATATTACTGCAGTTTCTGCGCAGTCGCAGAAACTGCCCAGTGGGCACAGCCCATTTTTGGGAGGGCAAATGAGAGCTCTGAGCGGACAAGAGGGTATTCCCCGCCGTGGGTTTCCTATATGTACAAGTCTCCAAGGAAGTCCCCACTTTTTTAATTAGCAAGTCAAGGAAGGAGATCTCCCTGACATCATACGTGTATGTCAGGAAAATATTTCTGTCATTTAAATTGAGCTCCGTGACAAATGCCTTTAAATTAGGGGTGGGACGGCGAATCCGGCGAATCCACGAATCCCTCGAATATTGAGAAATATTCGAGATTCGTGGATTCGAATCCCGACGCAATTTCCCCTAAACGAATCCGCCGAATCCCGCTGCATCCCCGCACCACCGCCGATCCCCCGCTCGTCCTATTCCGACCCCCCCGCGCCTCCTCCGCTCGCCGCTTGTATAGATGTGAGCATTGGCTCACCTAACACCAGCCCTGGATTCCCTACCTGCCGCCAGCGCAGAGCCGCAGACCTCTTGTTTCCGCCTCTGTTCCCCCTAGTGATCCGCTTGTGCATCGCGTCATCACTGAAGCGCCGGGCGGGTTACTAGAGGGAACAGATGAGGAAACAAGAGGTCTGCGGCGCTGCGCTGGCGGCAGGTAGGGAATCCAGGGCTGGTGTTAGGTGAGCCAATGCTCACATCTATGCAAGGGGCGAGCGGAGGAGGTGCGGGGGGGTCGGAATAGGACGAGCGGGGGATCGGAAGAGGACGAGCGGGGATGCAGC
The DNA here is from genome assembly GCF_040937935.1 of Hyperolius riggenbachi. NCBI lineage: Eukaryota > Metazoa > Chordata > Amphibia > Anura > Hyperoliidae > Hyperolius > Hyperolius riggenbachi. The sequence goes on along the minus strand of NC_090652.1, from coordinate 56,769,175 downwards.
GGGATTCGGCGCTGGATCCCCTTGTTAGGTGAGCCGATGCTTTTTTTTTTCTTTGTAGGGGGTGAGCAGAGGAGGCGCACAGAGGGAGGGGTACCCTAGCTAGCTACACTGAGGGTCCCTATACCTAACTAGCTACACTGAGGGTCCCTATACCTAACTAGCTATACTGAGGGTCCCTATACCTAACTAGCTATACTGAGGGTCCCTATACCTAACTAGCTATACTGCATGCCCCTATACCTAACTAGCTATACTGCATGCCCCTATACCTAACTAGCTATACTGAGGGTCCCTATACCTAACTAGCTATACTGCATGCCCCTATACCTAACTAGCTATACTGCATGCCCCTATACCTAACTAGCTATACTGCATGCCCCTATACCTAACTAGCTATACTGCATGCCCCTATACCTAACTAGCTATACTAAGGGTCCCTATACCTAACTAGCTATACTGAGGGTCCCTATACCTAACTAGCTATACTGAGGGTCCCTATACCTAACTAGCTACACTGATGGTCCCTATACCTAACTAGCTATACTGAGGGTCCCTATACCTAACTAGCTATACTGAGGGTCCCTATACCTAACTAGCTATACTGAGGGTCCCTATACCTAACTAGCTATACTGCATGCCCCTATACCTAACTAGCTATACTGCATGCCCCTATACCTAACTAGCTACACTGAGGGTCCCTATACCTAACTAGCTATACTGAGGGTCCCTATACCTAACTAGCTATACTGCATGCCCCTATACCTAACTAGCTATACTGCATGCCCCTATACCTAACTAGCTATACTGAGGGCCCCTATACCTAACTAGCTATACTGAATGCCCCTATACCTAGCTATACTGAATGCCCCTATACCTAGCTATACTGAATGCCCCTATACCTAGCTATACTGAATGCCCCTATACCTAGCTATACTGAAGGCACCTATGCCTAGCTAGCTATACTGAAGGCACCTATACCTAGCTAGCTATACTGAAGGCACCTATGCCTAGCTAGCTATACTGAAGGCACCTATACCTAGCTAGCTATACTGAAGGCACCTATGCCTAGCTAGCTATACTGAAGGCACCTTTACCTAGCTACCTATAGTGTGAGCACCTAGCCTGCCTACCTATACTGTGGGCAACCATTCCACGGAACGCAGGATTCGTTAGATTCGGGATTTCGAAAGGTTCGAGATATTCGAGAACCTTTTTAGATTCGGATTCGTATTCGGATTCGAAGAAATTGTGGATTCGTCCCATCCCTACTTTAAATCAAGGTCATTGCCTTTCCAGAGCAAAAGCACATCGTCCACATAGCGTATCCAGAGGGCGACGTGCTCCGCATACCCACGCGTGCACCTCACAACCTCCTGCTCCCAATAGCCCAAGTGAAGGCACGCGTAGGCCGGGGAGCACGCCGCCCCCATGGTAACGCCCCTCTTTTGTCTATATATTGATCCTCCAAATTCAAAGAAGTTATTCTCCAGAATCAGTTTCATAGGCCTCAATTCACAGAGCTTTATCAAACACTTTATCAAACGTTTGATAATTTTCCTCATGGGTAAAATCTAATTTTGAATTCACTAAGGTGTTATAGATTTATTGATCATTTCATCGATAAAACATTCGATAAATCTATAACACCTTAGTGAATTTAAAATTAGATTTTACCCATGAGGAAAATTATCAAACGTTTGATAAAGTGTTTGATAAAGCTCCGTGAATTGAGGCCATAGAGTCCAAAACAAACTCAGCATGCGACTCATAGCCTTTGTAATGATTGGTTAAATAATATTCAAGCGCCTCCAGGCCCTTTGAATTGGGAATGGAAGTAAAGAGGGACTCTACATCTAGTCCCACAAGTAGCCAGTCCTCTTCGACGCACACACCCTCGGCGCCAGTCAGCACATCCCTGGTATCCATAACAAAGGAGGGTAGACCGGTGACAATATCTTTGATTTTTAAATCAACATAGGTGGCCAACTTTTCCAGGGGGCCATTATTGCCTGAAACAATTGGGCGACCTGGGGGATTTGTTAGATTCTTATGGGTTTCTGGTAAAAAATAAAAAGTCGGGATGGTATATTCCGTTACGGTCAAAAATTTCAAACCCCATTGTAATTTCAAATTAATTTTCTCGATCAACCCTTTAAAAGGGCTGGCATTAACTCTCTCATAAGTTGTTCTGTCACTGAGCAACCTCCTTGCTTCTTGCTCATAGTTACTGGCTGTCATCAAGACGACATTGCCGCCCTTGTCACTCTCTTTTATAATGGTCTTAGAATTAGTTTGAAGCATTTTTAAATCCTCCCTCTCTGCCCTTGATAAGTGGTCCCTGCCTTTTTGATCCCAGTCAATGTCAGAAATATTTTCCTGACATACACGTATGATGTCAGGGAGATCTCCTTCCTTGACTTGCTAATTAAAAAAGTGGGGACTTCCTTGGAGACTTGTACATATAGGAAACCCACGGCGGGGAATACCCTCTTGTCCGCACAGAGCTCTCATTTGCCCTCCCAAAAATGGGCTGTGCCCACTGGGCAGTTTCTGCGACTGCGCAGAAACTGCAGTAATATAACTGATTTTGAAAGGGAGGCGGGTGAATTGAGGGCTAGGCTGCAGACAAGGGGGTACCCAAACAGGATTATTATCACTGCATACAAAAGGGCCCTTGCTAGAAATAGAGGGGATCTCCTAGAAAAAGTGGAGAAATTGCCGAGGTTATCCTCATCCCATCCTGGAAACAGAGGTCCAACTAATAGTGTACCACGTATTGTGACCCCATATAGTGCTCACTTCATGGATATTAAAGATGTTTTACAAAGACATTGACATCTCCTTAGAAGAGATCCAATTATGGCTAAAATAGTAGGTGATTATCCCCATATGGCCGCTAAGAGAAGTAATAATTTGAATGACCTATTGGTCAGAAGTGAATTTGGGTGGAGGGGTCCCCCTGTGAGTAAAATGTCCAGAAAAGGAATGCACAAGTGTTTGGACTGTGATACGTGTAGATATGTCAATAAAGGTAGTCAGTTTTGTAATTTTGATGGATCAAAAACATTTTGGGTAAATGATTATATTTCATGTAATACCACTCGTGTTATCTACCAGATTAGATGTCCATGCAATTTAATTTACATTGGGAAGACTATACAATTCAAGGATTGGAGACCACATCTCTAATATCAGAAGTACCACCATTGATAAAAAGAAACTTAATCCCCTCGCTTTACACTTTAGGACCACCCATAATTCTGATGTGTCAGGACTGCGATTTATGGGTATCTATAAACTAAATATCAGCCCACGCCGTGGAGATTATGATACACAAATGTTAAGAAAAGAATCCATGTGGATCTACAAGTGTGGCAGCTTATTCCCAAAAGGCCTTAACAAGGATCTGAACATAAAATCTTTTCTGTAAGACCCGTTGAAAAAGCGGACGCTATAGGCATATGAATATACATTGAGAAGCTTTCCTGTGTTGACCTCACCTGGGTGCATATACTTGTTTTGGCCAGTAGATGGCAGCAAACAGACTGTTCTTTTAAATTTGCATAGGATCGGCCCAAGTTATGGGCGGTTCTTTGAAGGCATAAAAGGACTTACATCCCTAGCCTACGTCACGTCTGAAGAAGTCACGTGGGTCATGACGAAACGCGTCACGTGACACGCCGCGCTACCCGGAAGTGCGTCCCGTCTTCCATCGCCTGTGCCTCCGCATCTCTTCCTCTCTTCCCCCCGCCCTGCTGTCGCAGCTAAAAACAGCTCGAAAACGGTGCATGATGTCTCTGTGATGGCCGTCGCAATGGTGCGGTGAGATACTGAACATTCGGCTAAGTTTATCTTGCGGCTGCGGCATACAATGGATGGTTACGTGAGTGTGAGTCTCGCTTCATTGGCGAGGGTTGAGGTTTGACACTGCTCTGAGTGTCAGTAATGAGAAGCGTACGCATTACATATGCAGAGGCGTGTACCCTTACAGATGTACACACGGGTTGATTGTATTGTTGTCCGGTGACCCAGCCTGGTTGTTCTGGATACAAGGTTACTGTGGGCCTGAAGAAAGATTTTTGCATGCATGTTTTTGGACTATATAGGAGTGCACTCCGGTTCCATGCAGCTCCCTCAGTATACTGCTTGTCCCAGGTCTAGTTTTTATGGGAGGGTATATGTTTGTCTGTTTTTTGTATGTCCATAGGCCATTTAAATTCAGCAATAAATGTATATATTTTGACACCAGCTCAGTGCTCCCTATACCTTTTTGTCTGTTAATAATAAATAATAGTTAGTCACATCACAGGACAGCATCCGTTGTGAGTGACCTGTGACTGTCACCTGCCCGACCCTATTGATTGATTGCGTCTGACCGTGTGTGTCCGACTTTAATTGTCACTGTCTGTCACACGAGTTAGTTAATACTGTAGTATACTACACTACTGCTGTTAGTAGTAGTACTACTACTACTATTTAATACTACTATTTAAATAAAGATTAAAAAAAAACTTTCATTTTTTGTTGTCACTCAACACCAGTCACCACCAGCAGTCACCACCAACGCAGACTTTATTAAAGTTTACCGCCCTCTTGTACAATTTTTTTCTGTGTTTCTATAATTGTACAATGACTGGCAGAGGTAGAGGGTGAGGCACCACCAGAAGAGGCAGCGGCATTGCAGCAGCCACTGCCAGCAGCAGCAGGTCTGTAACTGGTCCGCCGCCAGACACTGACCGCAGAGTTGTGGATGAGGGAGCAGAGGCGCAACAGCAGTGCCCACGGCCCATTGTGGAGAGTCAGGTGCAGGCTGTGGTGGAAATGATGGCAGAGCAGGAAGCCACCGTTTCCAGCCAGGCCTCCAGCACCAGCGAGACCAGTGCCACCACCACCAGCACTCCAGTCTGCAGCAGGCCTCCACCACCGCTTGAGGCCATGGTCACGGTGACCCCATCGACCAGCCTGCCCTCAATGAGCACGCTCTTCTCCCTTGAGATTGTGACCATGTACAGGGCAGTTTTGGAGAAGTATGAGTTGGAGATGATGGGGCAATGCAAGGAGGAGGAGAAGTTACAGGTGCAGAAGTTTGTGGTTGGCACTGAGGAGGAGGGGTGTGATGCAGGGGATGTTGGGGTAGAGGAGTTGGTTGAGGCGGGCTCACAGGATATGTTTGTGGATGATGATGATGACTTGCTGGATCCTTTCTATGTGCCACCAGTACCACCAGCACAGTTGGTTGAAGGCAGCTCGTCATCGGAGGAGGCGTCTCTGGCGCAGAGGCGCGGCAGCAGCAAGGCGGCCAGCACAGGGCGTGGATGGCAGGAGCCACAGCCTGCTGCTTCAGTCGCTACCACCACCCGCAGCAAACCTCCAACTAAAGCAAAAAAGGTACAATCCTCCAAGGGCACCAAAAAAACCCCAGCCCTCAAGCTCAAAGAGCAGGTTGAAGTCCCCAGTCTGGTGGTACTTCACCAAGTGCCCAGTGAACGCGACACGTGAAATTTGCAACAGTTGCGGTGTCAGTCTCAGCAGGGGTCGCGATTGTGGTGATATATTGGGGTGCTGGTGATGTTAGGGATAATACAGGAACATATTCTATCATTTTTCTATCTGCTGTATATTATGTCAGAGGTGGAGGGATGTCAGCCTTTGAAGGTATTGGCAGCTGGCTTCCTGTAGTTCTGTATGTGCATGTAAATTGACTCTATAATTGTCTGCTTCTAATTAGGAAACCCTTAAAGAGGAGCTGTTAGGTATAAGGTCTCAGAGAAAAAAAACACATATATCAGTAGCTAAAGATTGGCTGTACTTACATTACATATGCATTTCATTGTCCACGTTTGGATTTCACAGAATTTTTATATAGTATTTGCAGAGAATGATGCTCCTGACAGCTCATGGCAGGTTCCATGTTTGTCTGTCTCCTATGAAGCCAAATGTGTTGTCATGTCCTGCCTGCTTCCTGATGATTCCACTCGGAAAAAATACAACACTACTGTGCAGTGAATATTAATTAGCCATGTGGCTAGGAACAATAGCGGACTCCTGCAGTGTACTCTGCCCGGAGATTTATCAGTGCTGTGAGCTGCTGCTGTTGTAACCTGACCCTGTACCTTCTCACTAGCAGCAGAGGGGAGGCAGCCCCAGAATGCTTTGCAGTATGGTATGCGGCCTTTCGTCCTTTTAAGAGCTTGGGTCTAACTGTTCAGCACACATCAAAAGTAAGAGAGATTTTTAACTTCAGTATTGTCTTTTTGGCTTCCTTCTAAACTGTTTAACACAGAGAATAGAGGTTTAAATTAGCTTTTGAAGCCTGACAGTTACTCTTTAATCAGAAAGTTGCTTTGAAGCCTATACAGGTGGTCGGACCCTGTTGTCTGAAAACTGTCTCAGAGGTGTATTGTGCTTGGGAGCAATTGTCACCTGGACTGGCTGCAGTATGCTTTGACACAGCTCACACCAGCCTGAGCCAGGCATTTGCATATGACCAGTGATGCTCATCTAGATTCTGGATATCCGAGTAACCCGGATATCCGAGCATTTTTTACGCTATCTGGGTCAGATTTCGGATCCCGGATAGCTATAGATATCCGGATAGCTATCTGCGGATAGTTTGACACATGACCCGGATATCTGCGGATATCCGCGGATATCCGGATCCAAAATACTGTAACTAAGGTGATGACGTCCTGGAGCCAATCAGAGGGCTCCCAGCAGAAGCCCTAGCAACCAATCACAGAGGGGAACCCTGGCCAGCCCCACCTGACCTCATTGAGCCAATCAGAGGCCTCCTAGCCTAAGCCCTGGCACCCAATCACAGAAAGGAACACTGGCCAGCCCCCTTGTATAATAAGGAGGGCTGCCATGATGAGACAGATCGTTCTAGCTTGCTGAATGCTTCCTGAGAGACATGCGGCAGTGCTGGTGGCCTAGCAAGGGCTGCCTGTACACAGTTATAAACCTAAAGCTGTTCATTGATTAACCCCTTCACTACTCTATAGTAATTGTTAATTAGCTTGACTGATGTCTCATAGTGTGACAGTTAGAGTGTGTGCTGTACAGCTGCAGTGCTGCTGCTGGGCCAAGGGCTGTACACAGTGATAAGCTCAGTGATTAACCCCTTCACTATCACTCCACTATTGTTAATTCATTAATGTGTTAGTGTGCACCAGTTAGTGTCTTCTCCTCTGCTGTCTGTCACTCTGCACTTGTCACTTGACACTTGGCAAGTGCCACGTACCACGTCCGTCATGCTCCTGGCTGGCACACGTTACACCTGCTGCTGCTGCATTGCCCTGCTCCTGCTGCCTGTGCAGCTCCCACCGCCAGGACAGGGTGCCACAGGCCACTGATACCACCTATATTTAACCCAAAACAAAATTGCAGCATCCATTTTTGGAGGTGTCTTGACTGAAAACTGTCATGTCCCAGTTGTGCGGTTGGACTTTGGACACAATGTGGGCTGCACGACCAATGTCTGGAATCTAGGCCTAATGTTAATTGACAGTCATTTTTTTGGGGGGGGGGGTGGGGGGGATAATGCAACTGGATATCCGCGTTCACGCGGATATCTAAAAGGCCGGATTCGGATATCTGAGCCGGATCCGGATATCTAGGTATCCGGATTGGGGTCAATTCGGATTTTAAAAAGCACTATCCGAGCATCACTGCATATGACATCCTTCTGGAATGTTGAAAGCCTTGCTCAAGTTGTCACCTGGGGATGGGAAATCTCTGTAAAGATCAAAAGTGTACAGGAAAAACCTGTTCGCATATCACAGAAGTTCGCATATCACAGAAGGGGGATGACAAACTGAACAATCAGGGGGCTCGGCAGACGGTGATGACACACGTTGGGGAAATTGTATTAGATTATGGGACAGAACATCTATTGCCCGAGGACCCAAATCGGGTTATAAAACAGCAGCTAGGAGAGTCACAACTCGTAGTTCCAGGAGATAGCAACAACGCTAAAACTTCCCCGGCTACTGGCCGGAACCGCATTCTCCCGCAAACAACGCTTAGACCTTCAAGTTGGTAACGTTTTGACCCCCATTTTATTTCTATGCAAATATCCTTGTGTGTATCGTTGTAACTTTTATTTTGTAACTTTTTACTTTGTTTTTTGTACATCTTTTGTATATATTATTTTCTGCATTGTTCCACTTTTTTTTCTGGAATATTAAATCGTTATTTAATAAGTTTGACTTCTGCTGTACTAAACTAACACTCATAGCCTAGAAGAGACTGAAGTGTAACTGTCCATGCCGGATTGTACGTTTCAGCTACACTACCGTATGAGATTGTAATTGCATTGTGTGTATGGGGCACTTTTGCGCTCGACAGCAGAGTGGCTAACAGTATCGTTCGGAATGACTGTTAGTGGTTTTGCTGCATGACAGTGTAACTTGCATTACAAGCAGTGGTGCTCGGATACCCCTTTTTATAATTCGAGTTTGGTCGAATTCGAATAGTAAATTATTCGAGGTCAGTCGAATATTCGAGTCGAATAATTTTTACTATTCGATTCGACCTCGGACTTCGAGCTCACTATTCGAGTCGGTATTCGAGCTCATTATTCGAGCTGACTATTCGAATTGGCCTTAGCTTCCAACACTTGTTTTGAGGGTGAATGATGCAAGAAACATCTTTTTTTCCAAGTAACAACAGCAAGTGATAATGTGGGGATGTTCCTTTAAAAAAAAAAGGTGGAAAGAGAAGTTGTGTCCAAAATTTTGTTCAGTACTGTATATACTTCTTCTTCTTCTTCTTTATCTTCTATATCTTCTTCTTCTTCTTCTTCTTCTTCTATATCGTCTTCATCTTCATCTTCATCTTCATCATCTTCATCTTCATCTTCATCTTCATCTTCATCATCTTCATCTTCATCTTCATCATCTTCATCTTCATCTTCATCTTCATCTTCTTCTTCTTCTTCTTCTTCTTCTTCTATATCGTCTTCATCTTCATCTTCATCTTCATCTTCATCATCTTCATCTTCATCTTCATCTTCATCTTCATCTTCATCATCTTCATCTTCATCTTCATCTTCATCTTCATCTTCATCTTCATCTTCATCTTCATCTTCATCATCTTCATCTTCATCTTCATCTTCATCTTCATCATCTTCATCTTCATCTTCATCTTCATCTTCATCTTCTTCATCTTCATCTTCTTCTTCTTCTTCTTCTTCTTCTTCTTCTTCTTCTTCTTCTTCTTCTTCTTCTTCTTCTTCTTCTTCTTCTTCTTCTTCTTCTTCATCTTCATCTTCTTCTTCTTCTTCTTCTTCTTCTTCTTCTTCTTCTTCTTCATCTTCATCTTCATCTTCTTCATCTTCTTTTTCTTCTTCTTCTTCTTCATCTTCATCTTCTTCTTCATCTTCTTCTTCATCTTCTTCATCTTCATCTTCTTCTTCTTCTTCTTCTTCTTCTTCTTCTTCTCCTTCTTCTTCTTCTCCTTCTATATCTTCTTCTTCTTCTATATCGTCTTCTTCTTCTTCACTTATTTCTCTTTTATATTTTTTTTTTTAAAGAAATGCAGCTATTTTTGAGCGTAATAATTAGCTGGTGGCGCACGCATGTTGGAAGCGCCATTGTATGTGCTCCCTGGCAGTGGAAACACACAGACAGCAGGAGGTAAATTCAGCAGCAGGAGGAGGAGGATGAGTGTGTGGCAGCAGGCAGTCAATGAGGCAGGCAGCGTGACATAATATCCCTGGTACCTAGCGGTGATACCAGGGCTGTAAATAAACACAGCAGGAGGCCCCAGACAGCGGTCGTGCAGCCCACATTGTGTCCAATACACAACTGGGACAACACAGTTTTCAACCCGGGCACCTCAGAAAAATTAAACCTTTTTTTTTTGTAATGTTTTTTTTGTTTTGTTTTTACAACAAATTACACAGATATAGCTATTGTTTGACGTAATAGCTGGTGGCAGAGTGGCAGCAGAAGGTAATTCTGTGTACCCTGGCAGTGGGAAACACAGACAGACAGCAGCAGCAGCAGCAGGAGGAATGGAGGAGTAGTGTGAGTGTGGCAGCAGGCAGGCAGCGTGACATAATAGCCCTGGTACCTAGCGGTGATACCAGGGCGTAAATAAACACAACAGGAGGTCCCAGACAGCGGTCGTGCAGCCCACATTGTGTCCAATACACAACTGGGACAACACAGTTTTCAACCCGGGCACCTCAGAAAAAATTAAACCTTTTTTTTTTAATGTTTTTTTTGTTTTGTTTGTACAAGTTAATTACACAGATATAGCTATTGTTTGACGTAATAGCTGGTGGCAGAGTGGCAGCAGAAGGTAAATCCGTGTACCCTGGCAGTGGGAAACACAGACAGACAGCAGCAGCAGCAGCAGGAGGAATGGAGGAGTAGTGTGAGTGTGGCAGCAGGCAGGCAGCGTGACATAATAGCCCTGGTACCTAGCGGTGATACCAGGGTGTAAATAAACACAACAGGAGGTCCCAGACAGCGGTCGTGCAGCCCACATTGTGTCCAATACACAACTGGAACAACACCGTTTTCAACCCGGGCACCTCAGAAAGAATTAAATCTTTTTTTTTTTAATGGTTTTTTTGTTTTGTTTGTACAAGTTAATTACACAGATATAGCTATTGTTTGACGTAATAGCTGGTGGCAGAGTGGCAGCAGAAGGTAATTCTGTGTACCCTGGCATTGGGAAACACAGACAGACAGCAGCAGCAGCAGGAGGAATGGAGGAGTAGTGTGAGTGTGGCAGCAGGCAGGCAGCGTGACATAATAGCCCTGGTACCTAGCGGTGATACCAGGGCGTAAATAAACACAACAGGAGGTCCCAGACAGCGGTCGTGCAGCCCACATTGTGTCCAATACACAACTGGGACAACAAAGTTTTAAACCCGGGCACCTCAGAAAAAATTAAACCTTTTTTTTTTAATGTTTTTTTTGTTTTGTTTGTACAAGTTAATTACACAGATATAGCTATTGTTTGACGTAATAGCTGGTGGCAGAGTGGCAGCAGAAGGTAAATCCGTGTACCCTGGCAGTGGGAAACACAGACAGACAGCAGCAGCAGCAGGAGGAATGGAGGAGTAATGTGAGGAGCTATTGTTTGATGTAATAGCTGGTGGCAGAGTGGCAGCAGAAGGTAAATCCGTGTACCCTGGCAGTGGGAAACACAGACAGACAGCAGCAGCAGCAGCAGGAGGAATGGAGGAGTAGTGTGAGTGTGGCAGCAGGCAGGCAGCGTGACATAATAGCCCTGGTACCTAGCGGTGATACCAGGGCGTAAATAAACACAACAGGAGGTCCCAGACAGCGGTCGTGCAGCCCACATTGTGTCCAATACACAACTGGAACAACACAGTTTTCAACCCGGGCACCTCAGAAAAATTAAACCTTTTTTTTTTGTAATGGTTTTTTTGTTTTGTTTTTACAACAAATTACACAGATATAGCTATTGTTTGACGTAATAGCTGGTGGCAGAGTGGCAGCAGAAGGTAATTCTGTGTACCCTGGCAGTGGGAAACACAGACAGACAGCAGCAGCAGCAGGAGGAATGGAGGAGTAGTGTGAGTGTGGCAGCAGGCAGGCAGCGTGACATAATAGCCCTGGTACCTAGCGGTGATACCAGGGCGTAAATAAACACAACAGGAGGTCCCAGACAGCCGTCGTGCAGCCCACATTGTGTCCAATATACAACTGGGACAACACAGTTTTCAACCCGGGCACCTCAGAAAAAATTAAACCTTTTTTTTTAATGGTTTTTTTGTTTTGTTTGTACAAGTTCATTACACAGATATAGCTATTGTTTGATGTAATAGCTGGTGGCAGAGTGGCAGCAGAAGGTAAATCCGTGTACCCTGGCAGTGGGAAACACAGACAGACAGCAGCAGCAGCAGCAGGAGGAATGGAGGAGTAGTGTGAGTGTGGCAGCAGGCAGGCAGCGTGACATAATAGCCATGGTACCTAGCGGTGATACCAGGGCATAAATAAACACAACAGGAGGTCCCAGACAGCGGTCGTGCAGCCCACATTGTGTCCAATACACAACTGGGACAACACAGTTTTCAACCCGGGCACCTCAGAAAAAATTAAACCCTTTTTTTTAATGGTTTTTTTGTTTTGTTTGTACAAGTTCATTACACAGATATAGCTATTGTTTGACGTAATAGCTGGTGGCAGAGTGGCAGCAGAAGGTAAATCCGTGTACCCTGGCAGTGGGAAACACAGACAGACAGCAGAAGGGCAGTACACAGCAGCCCACTGTAGGTGTAAAATGTGTGGCAGCAGGCGACGTAATAGTCAAAGTGAACCAGGCTGGCTTAGTGAGCAGGAGCCAGGAGGTGGTAAAGGGTGGTAAGGCACATTAAAGATGGTTTTTCCGGTAGCCAGTTCATGTCCCCCTCTCGCTGACAACAGGGGCCAGGAACTCGCCTTCCACCCATGCCTGGTTCATCTTCAGAAACGTCAGTCTGTCCACAGACTTGTGAGACAGACGTGAGCGTTTCTCGGTGACCACGCCACCAGCTGCACTGAAGCAGCGCTCGGACAGCACGCTGGAAGGGGGACAGGACAGCACTTCCAGGGCGTACTGCGCCAGCTCGCTCCAGATCTCCAGGCGCTTGACCCAATACTCCATTGGATCAACAGGGGCATCGCTGTCAAGCCCGCTGTAGGACCCCTGGCTCAACTTCCCCTTGAGGCGTGGGTCCAACATCATGCTGATCCAGATCTCCTCCCTCTGCTTCATCTGGATCACCCTGGGGTCCCTGCGCAGGCACGCCAGCATGTGCGCTGCCATTGGGAAGAGGCGGGCCACGTGTGCTGGCACATCGACGGCAGTGCTGCTGTCCTCATCCTCCTCCTCTGCCTCCTCAGCCTCATCCTCTCTCCACCCCCGCACCAACTCAGCTGCACTGTGCTGATCCCCCTCATCAGCAGCAAGGTCAGGGACCTCCACCAAGTCCTCCTCCTCCTCCCCCTCAGAGGTGGACTGTGCAGCTGCATGCCGCTCCTGCTGGTCCAAGGCTGCCGCTCCCTGTTCCAGCAAAGCATCGAGGGCCCTGTTCAGCAGACAAACCAGGGGCACCCACTCGCAGACCATAGCATGGTCCCTGCTCACCATGTTAGTGGCCTGCAGAAAGGGAGCCAGCACTAAGCACACCTGCTGCATGTGCCTCCAGTCATCATCGGGGACGATGGACGGGATGTTGCTGGTCTTGTCCCTTCTCTGAGCGGCGGAAACAGTGGCCAGGGCAAGGTACTGGTTGACAGCGTGCTTCTGTTCAACCAGACGCTCCAACATCGCCAGGGTGGAGTTCCAGCAAGTCGGAACATCAAGGATCAGCCAATGGCGTGGCAGCTCCAGCTCCTTTTGCACGTCTTCCAGGCTCGCACAGGCTGCAGCCGAGCGCCGGAAGTGACGCACAACGTTCCTTGCCGTTTCCAGCAGTTCGCCCATCCCCTGGTAGGTGCGCAGGAACTTCTGCACCACCAGGTTCAGCACGTGGGCAAGACAGGGGATGTGGGTCAGGTTTCCCCTGTCGATGGCGGCAACCAGATTGGCCCCATTGTCGGACACCACCTCTCCGACTCTGAGGCCTCTGGGGGTCAGCCAAATCCTCTCCTGCTCCTGGAGTTTGGCCAACACATGGGTTGCCGTCAGTTTGGTCTTCCCAAGGCTGACCAACTGCAGCAGCGCTTGGCAGTGGCGGGCCTTCACGCTGCTGCTGAGGCGGGGGGTTTGGCCAGGTGTGCCGGAGGATGGCAGAGGATCGGAGGAACCTGCTGCAGTTCCCCTGACCCTGCGGGGTGGCACCACCCACTGTGTTGCTGCTGCTGCTGTGCCCGCTGCTGCTCTCCCATCCTCACCCCCTTCCACCAAGCTGACCCAGTGGACAGTGAAGGACAGGTAGCGGCCTGTCCCGAAGCGGCTGCTCCAGGAGTCCATGGTGACGTGGACCCTTTCACCAACCGCGTGCTCCAGCCCTCGCTCCACATTGGCCATCACAAAGCGGTGCAGTGCAGGAATGGCCTTGCGGGCGAAAAAGTGTCTGCTGGGGAGCTGCCAGTCTGGGGCTGCACAAGCAAGCAGCGCACGCATGTCGCTCCCCTCCTGCACGAGCGTGTACGGCAGGAGTTGGGAGCACATGGCCCGTGCCAGCAAGCCGTTCAGCTGCCGCACGCGACGGCTGCTGGGAGGCAGAGCCCTAACCACCCCCTGGAAGGACTCGCTCAAAAGGCTCTGGCGTGGCCTTTTGCTAGCACGGGAATCAGCAGACACAGCGGAGGAGGCCACTGAGGACTGGCTGCCAGAACAGGCCTCAGTGTCGGCGGCAGGAGTTGCAGAGGGGGGAGGAGCAGTGCGTTTCCGCACTCCTGCTGGTGCTGCTGGAGGAGCAGGAGGGCGGGTGGCTGCTGTTGCTGCTGCTGAAGGCTGTGCAGTGATGGGTGTGGTGCCACTGCCAGCACCAGATGCCTTCAGCCTCTGGAACTCCTCATGCTGGTGGAAATGTTTAGCAGCAAGGTGGTTGATGAGCGAGCTGGTGCTGAACTTTAAGGGGTCTGCACCTCTGCTCAACTTCCGCTGACAGTGGTTGCAAGTGGCGTACTTGCTGTCCACAGTGGGCATGGTGAAAAATCGCCAGATTGGTGACAAAAACAACCCCCTACGGCATGGAACCGCTGCTGCCTGTCTCCCTGTGGTGGTTGGGGGGGGGGGGGGGGGCTTGAGTGCGGCTGGTGGTGGTACTGGCAGATGCTGCTGCTGCTGAGCCTGAGACACCAGCAGGCTGTGGGACCTGCCTACTGCTGCCAATGCTTGCAATGATGCGCCTCCTTGCAAGGCCCACAAGCGCATCCTCCTCCTCCTCCTCAGAGCTGCTGATGACGACATCCCCTGGAGCTGGTGGCACCCAGTCTTTGTCTGTCACCGTGTCATCATCATCCTCCCCCTCCTGAAACATGTCCTGCTGGGATGATGACCCCCCAAACTCCTCTCCTGATGCATGGATGGGCTGCTTGACTGTCGCCACAGTCTTGCTGTCCAATCCCTCCTCCCCCAAAGTGCCCATCAGCATCTCCTCCTCAAAATCGCCAACAACAGCAG
Organism: Hyperolius riggenbachi; assembly: GCF_040937935.1. Taxonomy (NCBI): domain Eukaryota; kingdom Metazoa; phylum Chordata; class Amphibia; order Anura; family Hyperoliidae; genus Hyperolius; species Hyperolius riggenbachi. Next base: position 56,754,082 of record NC_090652.1, on the reverse strand, counting down.
ACAATACCCTGATGGTGCCTGGGGTCAAAAGACTGCTGAGTGACAGGTCGGCGGCTGACGGTGAACTGGCCTCCTCCCCAGACCCTGCTGGGCGGCTGCTGCGAACAGGGGTGGTGGTGGTGGTGGTGAGGGTGGAGGCCTCGGATGCAGAGCTGATGGCGGGCTGCTCATCCTCCATCATCAGTTGCACCACAGTGGATGCATCCTTTTCCTCAATGGGACGTTTCCGACCCGGCTGGAGGAAAATCGGAGCAGGTGCTACACGCTGCTGCTGCTGTGTCTCTGCAGCGTGAGTTGCAGATGCTCCTGCTGGGCGGCGCCCAAGGCGTCCACGGCCAGTGGCTATAGGAGGAATGTTAGCCACTGACGCTGCTGCTGCTGCTGCTGCGGAACTGTGCATGGTGGCGCGGCCGCGGCTTGCCACAATGCTGCTCCCTCTCCTCCTGATTCCCTTGCTGCCCTTCCCCTTGCCCAAACCGCGCTGGCTGCCACTTCCAGACATCTTAGATGTTTTGGGCGTAAACACAATAGTTTTTTAAAAGGGCGGGTGAAAAGTGGGGTACTTTAATGGAGTGGGTTGGTGGGTGAGGTGACACTAATCACTAAGTGATTAGATCGCTAAGTGATTAGTACAGTACAAATACAAAATACAATAATCGGTAATCAGTAAGTGTGAACAGTGAACAGTGAGTGTGTCCCCTAGTACACTAACTAGAAAATACAATAATCAGTAGTAATCACTCAGATTCAGTAGAAGGAAATAGAGTGTGTGTACACTACAGGCAGTGAGTGCACGCACACACACACGCAGGAGCTAGCCTATGAACAGTGACTGAGTGAGTGTCCCTAGTACAGTAAGTAGTAACAGTCAGTAAGTACAACTAGAAATTACAATAATCAGTAGTAATCACAAGGAAATAGAGTGTGTGTACACTACAGGCAGTGAGTGCACGCACACACACACGCAGGAGCTAGCCTATGAACAGTGACTGAGTGAGTGTCCCTAGTACTGTAAGTAGTAACAGTCAGTAAGTACAACTAGAAATTACAATAATCAGTAGTAATCACAAGGAAATAGAGTGTGTGTACACTACAGGCAGTGAGTGCACGCACACACACACGCAGGAGCTAGCCTATGAACAGTGACTGAGTGAGTGTCCCTAGTACAGTAAGTAGTAACAGTCAGTAAGTACAACTAGAAATTACAATAATCAGTAGTAATCACAAGGAAATAGAGTGTGTGTACACTACAGGCAGTGAGTGCACGCACACATACACGCAGGAGCTAGCCTATGAACAGTGACTGAGTGTCCCTAGTAGTAAGTAGTAACAGTAAGTACAACTAGAAATTACAATAATCAGTAGTAATCACAAGGAAATAGAGTGTGTGTACACTACAGGCAGTGAGTGCACGCACACACACACGCAGGAGCTAGCCTATGAACAGTGACTGAGTGAGTGTCCCTAGTACAGTAAGTAGTAACAGTCAGTAAGTACAACTAGAAATTACAATAATCAGTAGTAATCACAAGGAAATAGAGTGTGTGTACACTACAGGCAGTGAGTGCACGCACACACACACGCAGGAGCTAGCCTATGAACAGTGACTGAGTGTCCCTAGTAGTAAGTAGTAACAGTAAGTACAACTAGAAATTACAATAATCAGTAGTAATCACAAGGAAATAGAGTGTGTGTACACTACAGGCAGTGAGTGCACGCACTCACACACACACGCAGGAGCTAGCCTATGAACAGTGACTGAGTGTCCCTAGTAGTAAGTAGTAACAGTAAGAACTAGAAATTACAATAATCAGTAGTAATCACAAGGAAATAGAGTGTGTGTACTGTACAGACAGTGCACACACACACACACGCAGGACCTAGCCTATGAACAGTGACTGAGTGTCCCTAGTAGTAGTAAGTAGTAACAGTAAGAACTAGAAATTACAATAATCAGTAGTAATCACAAGGAAATAGAGTGTGTGTACTGTACAGACAGTGCACGCACACACACACGCAGGAGCTAGCCTATGAACAGTGACTGAGTGTCCCTCCCTAGTAGTAAGTAGTAACAGTAAGTACAACTAGAAATTACAATAATCAGTAGTAATCACAAGGAAATAGAGTGTGTGTACACTACAGACAGTGCACGCACACACACACGCAGGAGCTAGCCTATGAACAGTGACTGAGTGTCCCTAGTAAGTAGTAACAGACAGTAACAGTAAGTATACAACTAGAAATTACAATAATCAGTACTAGTAATCAGAAGGAAATAGAGTGTGTGTACACTACAGGCAGTGCACGCACACACGCAGGAGCTAGCCTATGAACAGTGACTGAGTGTCCCTAGTAAGTAGTAACAGTAACAGTAAGTAAGTATACAACTAGAAATTACAATAATCAGTACTAGTAATCAGAAGGAAATAGAGTGTGTGTACACTACAGGCAGTGCACGCACACACGCAGGAGCTATGAACAAACAGTGACAGTGACTGTCCTAGTACAGTTACAGTATAAAATACAATCACTCAGTAGTAAAGGACAGCAGCAGACATACTAGTATAGATGAGAAATAAACTAACACAGAGGACAGGAGAGAACAGCTGCTGCTGCCCACACAGGCAGGCCCTGAGGCCTAAAGCTGTGTAAGCTTGCCTGCAGCAGCTGGCTCTCTAGTAACACACAAGCTACTAACTAAAATACAATGTCTATCTAACTAACAACAATATAGGTGTATATAGGAGGTGTATGTGAGCAAAAACGCTAGGTGATTGACCACAATAAAGCTCTTGCTAAGCCAAAGCACAAAGGACCAGATCTCTCTCTGTACAAAGTCAGCCAAGGACGGAAAAACGGAACATGGCGGCCGCTATTTATAGGGTAGGGGCTGGCCAGGGTCCCCCTCTGTGATTGGCTGCCGTCAGAGGGCCTGGGAGCCCTCTGATTGGCTCTAAGGACATCAATCTGGGCTATGACGCTATTCGAGCTCGGTATTCGAGCTCGAATAGCGCTGTTTGCTCGAATAGCGCGAATAGTGAATGGGCTATTCGAGTTTACTCGAATAGCCCATTCGAATAGCTGCAGCTATTCGGAGCTCGAATACCGAGCTCGAATAGCTGAAAAAGAGCTCGAATATTCGAGCTTCTCGAATATTCGAGCTCTGTTGAGCACCACTGATTACAAGTCAGTGCCTGATTGTGCTGTGTTACTGTACAACTGTACTGTGTGTGTGTGTGCGTGGCGTTCCCATATTCGGCCTAAAGCGCAAAGCTGACCCGAATACGAAAACGCGGATTGCGTGAGCGCTCGACAGCAGAGTGGACGTTTCTAGCAACACAACAGCTAGTGGTGGCAGTGAGAAGTGTTCTGAGGGGTCACAGCCTTGTTTTAGCTTGACTAAGGCTGCTTCCCCTCTCGATCTGGTCAAACCCGCAGTCGGGAACCGTAAACGCAGGCGTGCCGCGGGCCGGTTCCTGAGAGCGATCTGCTCAAGTTGGGTACCTCGTGCCTGCAGACCCACTTACAGACCAGACATTTGGATGAGTTTACTGAGTATCAGAAGCTGACGGGCAGTGGCGCAGGCAGTGGTCAAACCCAGACAGCCACTGCACAGATTGCAGCAGCAGCATCCGACCCTCCTGCCCATCCAGCAGCAGGAGCACAGCAGCAACTCATTCCCCCCTGGGCAGCCAGTCCTCAGTGGCCTCATCAGCTCCCTCCACAGTGGCCTCCTCCTCCTCCCATGCAGGCAAACACTGCCAGACCCTGCTCAGCAAGTCCTTCCCCGGTGTGACCAAGGTGCTGCCTCCCGCCCACATGCGCATCCGGTTGCGTAACGGGTTGCTTGCCCGGGCCATGTGCTCCCAGCTCCTGCCATATTCCTTTGTGCAGGTGGGGAGTGACATGAAGAGCGCTGCCCCAGATTGGGATCCCGGAGTGGCAAGTCCCCAGCCGCCACTATTACTCCCGCAGGGCGATCCCAGCATTGCACCGCTTTGCCATGGCGAACGTGGGCCGCACGCTTGATCACGCCGTGAGTGCGCGGATCCACATAACCATGGATTCATGGAGCAGCCATTTTGGGACAGACCGCTATCTGTCCTTTACGGCCCACTGGGTCAGCCTGGTGGAAAGCCCGAGTGAGGAAGCAGCAGGTCCACCCTCGGCCGCAGCAGCAGCAGCGGCACCAGTCGCCCACTATGTGGTGCCACCGCGCGGGGTCAGGTGAGAAGCAGCAGCTCCAGTCGCCAAGCGATCCCGTCTCTCCAGCAGCGTGAAGGCCCGCCACTGCCAAGAGCTGCTGGAGATAAAAAGCTTGGGGAAAAACTCGTTGACGGCAGCCAACGTGCTCCGGTACCTCAGGGAGCAGGAGAGGACGTGGCTGACCCCCAGAGGCCTCACTGTCGGATTGGTGGTGTCTGACAATGCCGCCAACCTGCTGGCTGCCATCAGCAGGGGAGACTTGGTCCACGTCCCTTGCTTGGCCCACATCCTGAACCTGGTGGTGCAAAAGTTCATGCGCACCTACCAGGGGATGGAGGAGTTGTTAGAAGTGGCACGGAAAATTGTGTGAGCATTCTGCCGCTCAGCAGCTGCCGTAGCAAAACTGGCAGACATCCAGCAGCTGGAGGGCCTGCCACGATGCCATAATAGATGTGCCAACTCGCTGGAACTCCACCCTGGCAATAAGGGATGCTCTCACTCTCTCTCCCTCCTGGAGGGTATCATCTTCCAGGGAATTGTAGTTTTTCAAAAGCCAGCTTACATACCATGGCTGGGAATTGAACCCAGGTCGCAGTGTGTGGTATGTAACTGACTTATCCGCTATACCACCAACAACACTACATACTGAAGCCAGCCTAGCATGTACCATTATGATCAATCCAAGAGAAAAATTAGCGTGCTTAAAGGACTTACGAGGCCAGACTTGTAAAAAATACATAAAAAAAGTTAGATACCTGTGTGCGTTTGCAAGGCACGGAGGACGCCGTCCGCGCCGTCCTGCCTGGTCCCCGCTGCTTAATATGCCCCCGAACGACCCCCGACCGCACGGCCCGGGTCGGGCTCTCCAGCCTTCACCAAGATGGCCGCCGGAGCTGGCCGCGGCTGCGCAGTCCGCATAGCCGCGAGTGCGGCTGCGCAGCTCTAAGGCCAACTCCCCGATCCACACTACTGTTACGTGGATCGGGGGGTTGGCCTTAGAGCTGCGCAGCCGCACTCGCGGCTATGCGGACTGCGCAGCCGCGGCCAGCTCCGGCGGCCATCTTGGTACAGGCTGGGGAGCACGACCCGGGCTGCGCGGTCGGGGACCGTTCGGGGGCATATTAAGCAACGGGGACCAGGCGGAACGGCACGGAGGGCGCAGACGGCGTTCTCCGTGCCTTGCAAACGCACACAGGTATCTAACTTTTTTAATGTATTTTTTACAAGTCTGGCCTCGTAAGTCCTTTAAAGAGTAACTGTCAGGCTGCAGAAGCTAATTTAAACCTCTATTCTCCTGTGTTAAACAGTTTAGAAGGAAGCCAAAAAGGTAATACTAAAGATAAAAATCTCTCTTACATTTGAAGTGTGCTTATCAGCAACGCTGTTAGACCCAAGCTCCTAAGGAGGATGCAAGCCGCATACCATACTGCAAAGCATTCTGGGGCCCTCCCCTCGGCTGCTAATGAGGATCAAGTTTCAGCAGCTTGTAATCTGTCCAGCACTTAGCACTGATAAATCTCTGGACAGAGTACACTGCAGGAGTCCGCTATTGTTCCTAGCCAGGTGGCTAATTAATATTCACTGCTCAGTACTGGTATTCAGTACGAGCTGTTCTGTGATCAGGAAGCAGGCAGGACATGACGACACATTTGGCTTCACAATCATGGAACCTGCCATGAGCTGTCAGGAGCATCATTCTCTGCAAATACTATATACAAATTCTGTGAAATCCAAACGTGGACAGTGAAATGCATATGTAATGTAAGTACAGCCTATATTTACCTACTGATATATGTGTTTATTTTCTCTGAGACCTTATACCTAACAGCTCCTCTTTAAGGATTTATAGCATGTCAAATGCCAACTCACCATGGCTGGGAATTGAACCCAGGTCGCAGTGTGTGGTAGGTAACTGACTTAACCACTATACCACCAACAACACTACATACTGAAGCCAGCCTAGCATGTACCATTATGATCAATCCAAGAGAAAAAGTAGCATGCTTAAGGATTTGTAGCATGTCAAAAGCCAACTCACCATGGCTGGGAATTGATCCCAGGCTGGGCATTGAACTCAGGTCTCAGTGTGTGGTAGGTAACTGACTTAACCGCTACACCACCAACAACATTACATGCTGAAGCCAACCTAGCATGTACCATTATGATCAATCCAAGAGAAAAAGTAGCGTGCTTAAAGGGATACGTAAGTAAAAAAAAATGATTTTACTCACCTGGGGCATCCCTCAGCCCCCTGAAGCTGTATGGTGCCCTTGCAGCCTCGCTCCGATCCTCCTGTCCCCACCGGCGGCTACTTCCATGTTCAGCGACAGCTGCCGACAGGCTGGGAACACAAGTGATTCTCTGCGTTCCCAGCCGCTATATCACCCTCTATGCTGCTATAGCGTATAACATATACGCTATAGCAGCATGGAGGGTGATATAGCGGCTGGGAACACGGAGAATCACTCGCATTCCTAGCCTGTTGGCGGCTGTCGCTGAACCCGGAAGTAACCGCTGGCGGGTACAGGAGGATCGGAGCGAGGCTGCGAGGGCACCATACAGCTTCAGGGGGCTGAGGGATGCACCAGGTGAGTAAAAATCATTTTTTTATTACTTAAGTATCCCTTTAAGTATTTGTAGCATGTCAAAAGCCATGTCACCGTGGCTGGGAATTGAACCCAGGACTTAGCGTGTGGTAGGTAACTGACTTAACCGCTATACCACCAACAACACTACATGCTGAAGCCAGCCTAGCATGTACCATTATGATCAATCCAAGAGAAAAAGTAGCGTGCTTAAGGATTTGTAGCATGTCAAAAGCCAACTCACCGTGGCTGGGAATTGAACCCAGGTCTCAGTGTGTGGTAGGTAACTGACTTAACTGCTATACCACCAACACCACTACATGCTGAAGCCAGCCTAGCATGTACCATTATGATCAATCCAAGAGAAAAAGTAGCGTGCTTAAGGATTTGTAGCATGTAAAAAGCCAACTCACCATGGCTGGGAATTGAACCCAGGTCTCAGTGTGTGGTAGGTAACTGACCTAAACGCTATACCACCAACAACACTACATGCTGAAGCCAGCCTAGCATGTACCATTATGATCAATCCAAGAGAAAAAGTAGCATGCTTAAGGATTTGTAGCATGTCAAAAGCCAACTTACCGTGGCTGGGAATTGAACCCAGGCTGGGCATTGAACCCAGGTCTCAGTGTGTGGTAGGTAACCAACTTAACTGCTATACCACCAACAACACTACATGCTGAAGCCAGCCTAGCTGAAGCCAGCCTAGCATGTACCATTATGATCAATCCAAGAAAAAAAGTAGCATGCTTAAGGATTTGTAGCATGTCAAAAGCCAACTCACCGTGGCTGAGAATTGAACCCAGACTGGGCATTGAACCCAGGTCTCAGTGTGTAGTAGGTAACTGACTTAACCGCTATACCACCAACAACACTACATGCTGATGCCAGCCAAGCTGAAGCCAGCCTAGCATGTACCATTATGATCAATCCAAGAGAAAAAGTAGCATGCGTAAGGATTTGTAGCATGTCAAAATCCAACTCACCGTGGCTCGGAATTGAACCCAGGCTGGGCATTGAACCCAGATCTCAGTGTGTAGTAGGTAACTGACTTAACCACTATACTACCAGCAACACTACATGCTGCAGTTCAATTCCCAGCCACGGTGAGTTGTCTTTTGACATGCTACAAATCCTTAAGCACGCTACTTTTTCTCTTGGATTGATCATAATGATACATGCTAGGCTGGCTTCAGCATGTAGTGTTGTTGGTGGTATAGTGGTTAAGTCAGTTACCTACCGTACACTGAGTCCTGGGTTCAATTCCCAGCCATGGTGAGTTGGCTTTTGACATGCTACAAATCCTTAAGCACGCTACTTTTTCTCTTGGATTAGCAGTAGGAGAACAGAGGCGCCAGCAGGATAAAAACTTTAAAATTTGCTGGGAGGACGTGGTGGACTTACCTCCATAAAGCAGACACTAAAGACTGCCTGAATAGCAGCAATCACATTTATTAAATAGTACCCCAAAAAAGTGCAACGCGTTTCGCAGGCCCAGCCCGCTTCATCAGGCAATAAACATGGGGACAAAACTGTAGACAAGAGACAGTACATTATGCTATAGCAAATTCTGCAGTTACAAATTTGCATATCAATATATTGCATATCATAAAGCATACCATATGAAAAATTGCTTCGTGGAGATGGCATAAAAGAGTTGGGTGTACAAGTAAACAATAGGGGGTAGAGGCTATGGTGCTCGTGATAGTAATGGGCTATAGGTTTTTTTTTACACAGATTTGCAATGAGTGGTATTGGTAATGGAAAAGGGTATATGTCAGCAAGAGTAATGGGTAATAGAACATTGAGAAGGGAACAGGGAGCCAGAAATACAGGGTAAAGTGTGCAAATAAAATGACATAAAGAACTCACCAGAATTTCGGTAATAGCAGGAGTAGCGCCTCAGTGAAGTGGTGAGGCCACTCAACTCCTTATATATACAGGTTATTGCTAAAAGGGCCAATTAGATGTGTGGGAGGTGTTAGGTGGGCGGGGTTAGGGCGAGTGTGCGAGCAGCCAATGGGCTCTCGCCACCTGTGTTCTGTGAGTTGGGTTTTTGGGAAGGGTGGGTGGGGTTAGGGCGGGCTTGTGAGTAGCCAACAAGCCCGCCCTAACCCCGCCCACCCTTCCCAAAAACCCAACTCACTGAACACAGGTGGCGAGAGCCCATTGGCTACTCGCACACTCACCCTAACCCCGCCCACCTAACACCTCCCACACATCGAATTGGCCCTTTTAGCAATAACCTGTATATATAAGAAGTTGAGTGGCCTCACCACTTCACTGAGGCGCTACTCCTGCTATTACCAAAATTCTGGTGAGTTCTTTATGTCATTTTATTTGCACACTTTACCCTGTATTTCTGGCTCCCTGTTCCCTTCTCAATGCTCTATTACCCAATACTCTTGCTGACATATACCCTTTTCTATTACCAATACCACTCATTGCAAATCTGTGTACAAAACACCCCATAGCCCATTACTATCATGAGCACCATAGCCTCTATGTAACGATCGGTGTAACACAGAGAGGGTCTGATTACCGGTGAACTGCAGTATCACCGAGAAAACAGAATATTCCCGATTATAGATGATCTGCAGTATCACCGATAATCAGATATATCTACTAACCTCTGGACACCTGAGATATGAGAGTGTTTGGTGCAACAGCAATACTTTGAGTACTGCACCTCAGGAGAAGGTACAGGAACGGTAAAGAGTACTGCACAGAAGTAGGTTCCTTCTGAAGGCCTAGACTCTCCCGGGGGAGGAGCTAGGCTAAGAGTATGAAGGACAGAGCGTGAGTGACACCAGTGAGGAGGTGTCACTGACAGATCTGGGAACTGCCTCTAACAGTAAGGCCAGTTCTCGAGGTCGGGCAAGCCAGGTCGTAACACACAGACAGATAAGGTACAGATTCAGGAGACAGATACGTAATCCAATTGACAGGCAGAGTTCGGCAACGGGGTACTTAGAATAGCGAGGTACAGAGTCAGGAGGCAAATACAGAGTTCAGGAACGAGCAGAGTTTGGCAACAGGATATCAGAAATAGCAAGGTACAGAATCAGAGTTCAGGAGGATAGTCAGGCAGGCAAAAGGTCATAACAAATAATACAGATCAATAATTCCTAACGCTAAGGTGTGAGGTCCTTGATCGTCAACAGCTTTGGAAACTATGCTAGAACATAGATACAAACAAGGTCTGAGTGCTACCACGTTGTGATCGCAACGCCAGACACCAGAGAAATGACCAGCACCCAGTATATATACACCAGTGCTCTCCAGCACCTCCCTTAAGTGCTGGACCAATGAAAGTTGCTGCAATTGTCAGCTGACCGGCCTGGTCAGCTGACCCTCCTCTGACTGCCATAAAGGCCCTGCCTCTCTGCGCGCGCACGCGTCCTCCTAAACCAGTGTGGACTATCAGTCCCAGCCACACCAGTCATGTGTTGTAATGTTGTTGCTGTATGGGATGCGGAATCCGCCGCCACGCTGTCTGAGCGTGGCGTTTCCTCCGCATCCCGCCCCACTGAGAGAAGCAGGCCTATGCGTACAAACCGCCGCGTCCGCCGCGGCGGTTTCTCCGCGTTTTGCTATGCCAGCCGCGGAAACAGCCGCCTCATCCTGCGTCCATGCGGCGGCTTTTCCGCGTTTCTTCACAGTACCCCCCCCTGAGGAGTGGACTCCGGACAGCTCCTTCCAGGCTTCTCAGGATGTAAGGCGTGGAATTCTCTTTTCAATTTGTCAGCATGCATGCGATACTCAGGCACCGGGTCTACATGAAAAGGGCGCCTGTAAAAAAGGGCGCCTGGTGGAGCCCATATATACCAACTTCAGCTACAAAAAAGGCGCCTGGTGTAGCCCATATAAAAACTTCGGCTACAAAAAAGGCACCTGGTGTAGCCCATATAAAAACTTCGGCTACAAAAAAAAAGGCGCCTGGTGTAGCCCATATAAAAACTTCGGCTACAAAAAAAAAAGGCACCTGGTGTAGCCCATATAAAAACTTTGGCTACAAAAAAACTCCGGGATGTGTTAATTACTATTCCCCCTCCAGGCCGCCACGGATAGTGGGGGAATGAAATAATTCGGCTTCCAGCACTTGTAGCCCATATAAAAACTTCGGCTAGAAGCAAAACTCCGGGATGTGTTAATTACTATTCCCCCTCCAGGCCGCCATGGATAGTGGGGGAATGAAATAATTCGGCTTCCAGCACTTGTAGCCCATATAAAAACTCGGCTACAAAAATACTCCGGGATGTGTTATTTACTATTCCCCCTCCAGGCCGCCATGGATAGTGGGGGAATGAAATAATTCGGCTTAGAGCGCTTGTAGCCCATATAAAAACTTCGGCTTCAAAAAAAAGGCAATAATATGGGCTACAAAGGTGCACCCTACTGTAGCCGAAAAGCTTGTAGCCGAAAAAATATGGGCTACAAAGGGGCGCCCTACTGTAGCCGAAAACCTTGTAGCTGAAAAAATATGGGCTACAAAGGGGAGCCCGCTTGTAGCCTATATCAAAACTCGGGCGCCCTTTTCTACACCTTGTAGCCCATATTTCCAGAAATAACAGTGATGTCTATGGCGGCGCCCTTTTCATACAGGCAGCTCAGGCGCCCTTTTCAACCGATACCCAGGCACCCATGTCCTTTCCTCAATCCCATACCCCTTCCAGTGCACCAAATACTGCACTGAATTCTGCACCACACGTGAGTCCAAAATCTTCTCTACTTCGTACTCAGGTTGGTCATCTATCATCACAGGAGGAGGAGGAGTGGGACCCACATGGATTGCTGGCTTGAGCAGTGACACATGGAAAGATCTTACGCCACGCATGCTGGCAGGAAGATCAATGGCATAAGTAACATTGTTGATCTTTCTAGCCACCGGAAATGGACCGACAAACCTGGGGCCCAACTTGTCTGAGGGCTGTTTCAGAGTCACGTGACGTGTGGACACCCACACCAAGTCTCCTGGTTGGAATCTCCATCCTAAAGAACGTCTCTTGTCAGCTTGACCCTTTTGAATCTGAAATGCCTTTTCCAAATTATTTCTCACGGACCACCAAATGTCTTTAAAAGACTTTTGCCAGGCCTCCAGAGCTGGAAACGGAGTGGAGGCCACCGGCGATGGGGAGAATTTGGGCAATCTCCCTGTCACTACCTGAAACGGAGAAAATCCAGAGGAAGAACTTTTCAAATTATTTTGTGCAAATTCTGCAAAGGGCAGAAATTTGACCCAGCCATTCTGCGCCTCTGCAACGTAACTGTAATGATCGCTGCTGCAGCAGCTATTGCTGGAAGTAGTAGTGCTGCAGCTCAGGCAGTTCTGATCTATTTCCATGCAAGCTGCATAGATTTGTCTGTCTTTCCCTGCTGTCAGCTTGTGACTGATTATCATTCACCTGTGTGGGAATCTGCATGTCTGCTCCCATTGGATGACCTCAGTATAAAGATCTGCTTCCTGCAGGGTTTCCTTGGGTTTTCATAGCTTCAGTGTAAGCCAGTCTTGCTGTCGCTTTAGCCCCCGATCGTGGTTCTTGTTCTAAAGATACTTTGCTGGTCTTTGCATCATATATTGGTTCATTGCCAATATATATGCATACCAGCACGTTTATTATTTTCCTTGTATTTGTGTTACGTTAATACATCAGTGTCGCTGATGTATACGTACACGAACTGTTTATATCCTGTGTGCAGTTAGTCAGCTTTCCAGCACGTTTTGGTAGTTTGCGCGTATCGTGAGCACCCGTGCTGAGCTAGTATCCTGCTCCAGGTCCTGTTCGTGGATTGCGTTCATCTCTGCGAAGAGATAACGAATCTTTCTGAATCCTGTTCTGTTACTGTTTGTGGATTGCGTTCATCTCTGCGAAGAGATAACGAATCCTTCTGAATCCTGTTCTGTTTCCGTTTGTGGATTGCGTTCATCTCTGCGAAGAGATAGCGAATCCTTCTGAGTCCTGTCCCCTGTATTACTCCAGTCCTAGTCAGCGTTCCTGCTTATGTTATATATCGGTTCATTGCCGATATATACATATGTTAGTCAGAAGTTACAAATAGTTTCATTGATAGCTGTAATTGTAATACGCTAGGAAAACATACTTATTGTATATTTATCTGTGTTACGTTCATCTATCTTAATCTTGCTATTTTCTGACTATCCTGTCCTGTCTTTGTGAGGCACGCCATCGCCGCATCGCATTGGCTGCCTCATTCCAGTCTGTCTCGTTGTGGACGCTTGCTGTCGCTAAGTAGCGGCTGGCTAGCAAGCGTTCATTCTGTCTACCTGTCCTGATCTCCTCAGTTCTGGTTTATGAGCTCAGCGCTACCTTGCGCTGAGACGTTATCGTGAAAGTATTGTTTGTGGCTGTCGGATCTGCACCGGCTCTGTGCGCCACAATCTCCTATTGGAGTCAGTCCTCCCCTCCACTATACTAGGGATAGCCTGTTTCCTGGTGCTGGTGTGTGTACCTCCTCCACGCCAGCTCATGCGTTGCATGCTGACTGTGGAGAATACACCACCAAGCCTCACATTATGAAAACCCCATTACCAATCCCCATTGTGGGGGGGATTCCCAGAAAGTATGACACTGTTAATTATGGTTCCTGTTCCTTTAAGAAATTTGAAGAACTTAGCTCTGAAACAGAAAATGAGTTTTTCTCTGAATGTGCCAGGTTCCTGGCCAATCCCGATCTCCAAGCGACTCCTGTTTCAACCTGGGCACTCCAACTAAGTTATATTTTGTTTAAAGGGGAATTATTCCAGTGGGCATTTGATGTTCTAAATCATTCCGATTTGAAAGAGAGACCGCTGGAATTTCTAGCGTTTGTGATCCATAACTGGTTGCGCATAGATCCATTGCCTTTTCCTCTTAATGAACTCCTGGCAGCAGGTCAATCAGCTACTCCTTCAATTGCTTGCAAAAATGTTCAGCAAGCAGAAAGTGTTACTGATAATTTTCCTGCAGCCTTGAATAAATCACCAAGAACAGCAGGGAAAACAGCAGGGTCTAAGGCCAAACGCAAACGTTCTAAGAAACGTGTCCAATCTGCAGAATCGTTATCCTTAGCGACTGAGACCTATAATGAGATTCTGCCATTAACAGATAATGAAATGCAATTGTCTTTCAGGGGAGTTAAATGGACTTATGAAACTACTAATGAACTTTCCTCCCTGGCTAGGGAAAATAAAGATTTTTGTTTAAAAAAATTATCTGAGTATGATTATGAGGAGATATTACAGAGTATTGAACAAATCAACTTATTTGTAAAGCAAGGAAAGTTTGCATACACTACAGTTCAGCACTTGCTACAGGTATTGGAGGTTCTTAGGAATAAGGAATCTGCCAATCACCTGCTAATTAACCCAATATATGTCCCTGCTACAATCATATCTGCAAACCATGATCTGCCTGTTAAGTATGCTTGGAATCCTCCATTTGAGAAAGGAGAGATGGAAGCTCTGGTCAATGAATGGAAGAATGATTCAAGTTCATTTTGTCAATTTTACAGTGCAAAAAGTGAATTAGTATTGAATGCATGCATTAAGTCTGCCTATAACCTAATAAAAACTGGTGTGTGTGGGTATGACTTTGTGGCTCCATTGATTGATGTGTGGGAACTGATTTTGGATGATTTTTATGTGACTCCGAATTCGCAAATATGGCGTTCTGACCCGCCTGCTTCAGCACCTTTCGCTGATTCAGCAGGTGATTCGGAGCTCTTTTTGGGTGAAATTGAAGTTCCTGCAATTCCACCCTGTACCATGGATAACTCAGTGTTACTTACCAGTAAAACAGAAGCCACTGATACATTCTTAACCTTGCCCTGCGCAAATTTCTCAGCAGAGAATCCAGAGGTCCTGCTGACTTCCGAGTCCAGCCTAGCCAGTACTCATGACTCTTTGTTTAGTGAAACAGACACCAGAAAAATCTTGCCTGTCTCTGCAAACACTTCTGCAGAAATTACCTGTGTTAATAAAGTTCAACTCCTGTCTGATCCAGCAGATGCCAATAGATGCACTACATCAGTTTCCGAGTCCCAGCAATCCTGTCTAGACACCTCAGAACCCCAGCATCTGAATTTTCCAATTTTACAAATGAATGGTGATTCAGATGCGCAAACATTGTGTCTTGATCTTCCTGTTTCTACACCTCGCTCTAGTTTCGTGAATAGCTCAGAGCATCTGCTCTGTGAACCTGAAATCGCAGAATTATTACCTTGTTCAGAAAATGTTCCAATAAATTTGCCCTGTACCATGAATTGTGCAGTAGATCTCTCCAATGAAACTCAGGTCACAGAATCATTATGCTGTCCAGCAGGTGCTTCCATGGTTTTGCCCTGCAATATGGACTGTTCAGTGATCCTGTCCAGTGAAGCTGTGGTCGCAGAGTCTTATGCTTCACCCAGTACTTTGGATATTTCAAACCCTCTAGCAGAAGGGTCTGAGGCACTGCTTACCTCAGTTGGTGTTGCAGTAATATTCACTTGTCTAGCAGCTGTTTTGGAATTACAGTCTGCTCTAATAAAACTTGATGAATTTCTGCCCAGCAAAGCAGAAGCCATTGAAATATTGTCCTCGTCAGCAAGTGTGTTAGATACCTTGCCCTGTACACAGTCTGATTTAACCAATGTTGAGTCCCTCTCCAGTGTTGTAACAGCCGAGGAACTCCAGCCCTGTCCTCTGAATGTTTCAGAAGTCTTGCCCTGTAACATGGATAATTCTGATTCTCTGGTCAAAATAATAGAAATCTCAGAATTTCAGTCCGGTCTGATGAGTGTTCCTGAAACCCAGCCCTGTATCCTGAAAGATTCTGGTTATCTGGCCGCTGTGGCAGAGGTTCCAGAGTCCCCTTCCTGTCCAGGGAATTCCTTAGTTTTGCCTAGTCCAGTGGGGGCTGCTGCAATACTGACTTGTTCTGCAGCGCCTCATGAGCTCCAATCCAGTGTATTAAATGAGTCTCTGTCCAGTCCAGAGGTAGTTGTGGAGTCCCTATCTGGTTCAGTGCATACATCAGAAGATTTGTCCTGTCTTGTTAGTGCCCCTGAATCTGATTTGTTACTGACTTTGCTGGAATCAGCGACATCTAAGTCTGATCCAGCATTCTCGTGTAAAAGTCCAGTAGTTGCGAAGTTTAGTCATGATGATTTTTTTTTGGCCAGTCCTGGTTTTGGTCCTGTCTTGGCTGACCCTGAGGCTCACAGTTCCTTGACATGCCCAGAGGTTTCTCTTGTGCCGGTGTGCCCAGATGTTCTTTGTGTGCCAGAATGCCCAAGTGTGTCTAAGGTGTTAGCGTGCTCTGATGCTTCCTTAGTGGGAACACGTTCTGATGTTGCCAGTCTGCCTGCATGCCC
Source organism: Hyperolius riggenbachi (assembly GCF_040937935.1). NCBI lineage: Eukaryota > Metazoa > Chordata > Amphibia > Anura > Hyperoliidae > Hyperolius > Hyperolius riggenbachi. The sequence continues at coordinate 56,737,937 of NC_090652.1, read as the reverse complement.
AGAGATGGTTCTGGTCCCTGAAAGCCCTGATATTGATGTTTGTCCTTGTGGCCCTGACTCGGGAATTGCCCTAGGTTCCATAGGGGTTCTCCATGTGAGCCTAAGGGGCATTCTGACCTATGGGGATCTCTTTGGAGCTTCAAGGTGTTCTGGGAGGTCTCTGAGAAAACTTGTCCTGGTGCCTTGGACTGGTTCAACAGTGGGTTTTGTCTTGGTAAAGACAGTACCGGTGGGCATTGCAAAGGCTTTGGCGTTTCTGAACGGTTCCTGGAAGGCGGTGGGTATCGCTCAGGGAATTTCGGAGGGCTTTCTTCTGGAAATCATGGTTCTGATGGGTGTCACACTGGGGCTTGTAGTACTGATGGGCATGGTTCTGTAGGTTCTGGTTCTGATGGGTCCAGTCTTGTGGGGACTGATTCTGGAATTCGGTCTTGCCGGGCTGTCCCGGTCATCATGAATTATCAGTCAGACTGTTTTGTTGGGAATTTCAGTTTTGAAAAGCGTCTGGAATCCGCTTTTAAGGGCGGGGGTACTGTAATGATCGCTGCTGCAGCAGCTATTGCTGGAAGTAGTAGTGCTGCAGCTCAGGCAGTTCTGATCTATTTCCATGCAAGCTGCATAGATTTGTCTGTCTTTCCCTGCTGTCAGCTTGTGACTGATTATCATTCACCTGTGTGGGAATCTGCATGTCTGCTCCCATTGGATGACCTCAGTATAAAGATCTGCTTCCTGCAGGGTTTCCTTGGGTTTTCATAGCTTCAGTGTAAGCCAGTCTTGCTGTCGCTTTAGCCCCCGATCGTGGTTCTTGTTCTAAAGATACTTTGCTGGTCTTTGCATCATATATTGGTTCATTGCCAATATATATGCATACCAGCACGTTTATTATTTTCCTTGTATTTGTGTTACGTTAATACATCAGTGTCGCTGATGTATACGTACACGAACTGTTTATATCCTGTGTGCAGTTAGTCAGCTTTCCAGCACGTTTTGGTAGTTTGCGCGTATCGTGAGCACCCGTGCTGAGCTAGTATCCTGCTCCTGGTCCTGTTCGTGGATTGCGTTCATCTCTGCGAAGAGATAACGAATCTTTCTGAATCCTGTTCTGTTACTGTTTGTGGATTGCGTTCATCTCTGCGAAGAGATAACGAATCCTTCTGAATCCTGTTCTGTTTCCGTTTGTGGATTGCGTTCATCTCTGCGAAGAGATAGCGAATCCTTCTGAGTCCTGTCCCCTGTATTACTCCAGTCCTAGTCAGCGTTCCTGCTTATGTCATATATCGGTTCATTGCCGATATATACATATGTTAGTCAGAAGTTACAAATAGTTTCATTGATAGCTGTAATTGTAATACGCTAGGAAAACATACTTATTGTATATTTATCTGTGTTACGTTCATCTATCTTAATCTTGCTATTTTCTGACTATCCTGTCCTGTCTTTGTGAGGCACGCCATCGCCGCATCGCATTGGCTGCCTCATTCCAGTCTGTCTCGTTGTGGACGCTTGCTGTCGCTAAGTAGCGGCTGGCTAGCAAGCGTTCATTCTGTCTACCTGTCCTGATCTCCTCAGTTCTGGTTTATGAGCTCAGCGCTACCTTGCGCTGAGACGTTATCGTGAAAGTATTGTTTGTGGCTGTCGGATCTGCACCGGCTCTGTGCGCCACAATCTCCTATTGGAGTCAGTCCTCCCCTCCACTACACTAGGGATAGCCTGTTTCCGTGTGCTAGTGTGTGTACCTCCTCCACGTCAGCTCATGCGTTGCATGCTGACTGTGGAGAATACACCACCAAGCCTTACAGTAACACCTCAAAAACTGCTCCAATGACTGATTGACCCTCTCAGTCTGACCATTGGTCTGTGGGTGGTAGCCCGATGAAAATGACAGCTTCATGCCCATTTGGTGGCAAAATGCCCTCCAGAATCTAGAAATGAATTGGACTCCCCGATCTGACACTATGTTTTCCGGAATGCCATGCAGCCGGAAAACGTGGATGATGAACAAATCGGCCAGTTCCTGGGCCGAGGGGAGTCCTTTCAAGGGCACAAAATGGGCCATCTTACTGAAGCGGTCGACTACCACCCAAATGACCGACATGCCCTCAGACCTGAGAAGCTCACCCACAAAATCCATGGACAAGTGAGTCCACGGCTCAATCAGGGTGGGCAAAGGCTGCAACGTACCTACAGGTGCCAGCCGGGAGGGCTTGATTTTGCACATACCGCACACTCCCTAACAAATTCCTTGCAATCTGCTGCCAGAGACGGCCACCAAGCACACCTGGCCACAAGATCTTGCGTTCTAGATGCCCCAGGGTGTCCCGCATTCTTGTGTGAATGGAACATTTCCAAAATCTGGAGACGAAATGGTAGTGGAATAAACATAACCCCATCCGGTTTCCCTTCCGGGATGTCCTGCTGGAAGGGAGTCAAAGTCTCTTTCCAGTCTTCCCATGTTTCAGTTGTAGCTAGCACCAATTTCTGTGGGACAATGGTCTCAGGAACGGAGGGCTGTGCTGTCTCTGGTTCAAAGCACCTGGAGAGGGCATCTGCCTTAATATTCTTGCTACCCAGCGTGTACGTAATAATAAATCTGAACCTTGAGAAAAACAGTGACCATCGAGCCTGACGAGGACTTAGCCTTTTAGCCCCCTCGATGTATTCCAGATTTTTGTGATCAGTGTAAACCGTGATCGTATGTTCTGCTCCTTCTAACCAATGACGCCATTCTTCAAAGGCCAGTTTAATGGCTAGGAGCTCCCTGTTGCCTTTATCATAGTTTCTTTCTGCTGGGGAGAACCTACGAGAGAAATAAGCACACGGGTGTAATCTTCCCTGCAACCCTGACTGCTGAGACAGCACAGCCCCCACCCCAACCTCCGAGGCGTCCACCTAGACGATGAAGGGATAGGAAGTGTCTACATGTCTTAGGATGGGTGCAGAGCAGAACAGATCCTTTAAAGTGGAGAATGCCCGCAGAGCTTCTGGAGACCAGTGGGTGGTATCTGCCCCTTTTTTAGTGAGACTGGTGAGGGGTGCAATGACAGTGGAGTACCCCTTTATGAACCTTCTATAGTAATTCGCAAAGCCTAAAAAACGCTGCAAGGACTTCAACCCCACTGGCTGTGGCCATTCCAGAACAGCGAAGACTTTGGCAGGGTCCATAGACAGGCCCGAGGTGGAAATTATGTATCCCAGGAAGGCGACAGATGTGACCTCAAAGGTGCATTTTTCCAGTTTCGCATAAAGCATGTTTTGCCTTAATTTATTCAACACAAACTTGACATGGGATCTGTGCTCGGAGAGGTTGTTGGAGAAAATAAGGATGTCATCCAGGTAGACCAGGACGAATTTGCCCAACACCTCCCTGAATACCTCATTCATTAGTTCTTGGAAGACGGCCGGGGCATTACACAGCCCGAAGGGCATCACTAAGTACTCGTAATGCCCGTCGGGCGTGTTAAAGGCCGTCTTCCATTCATCGCCCTCTCTAATCCGCACCAGGTTGTATGCACCCCGTAAATCCAATTTTGAAAAAATCTTAGCGTCAGTAACCTGCGTGAATAAGTCGTCTATCAAGGGCAAAGGATAGCGATTCTTCACTGTGATTTTATTCAAACCCCGGTAATCTATGCAAGGACGCAGGCCACCGTCTTTTTTCTTAACAAAAAAGAAACCTGCGCCAGCGGGCGACCGGGACGGGCGAATGAACCCTTTGGCTAGGTTTTCACGGATGTATTCATGCATGGCCACTTTCTCTGGCCCAGACAAATTATAAAGATGACCCCTGGGAGGCATACAACCAGATCGGAGATCGATGGGGCAATCGAACGGGCGATGGGGAGGTAACTTATCTGCAGCTTTGGGACAGAACACATCAGAATACTCAGAATACTGCACGGGTACACCCTCCAAATGAACCCTGGTTTGGCCTAACGTCACCATCCCTAAACACTGCTGAACACAATGATCTGACCAGCTAGTTAACTGACCGGTGGCCCAATCGATCTGTGGAGAGTGGAGGTGCAACCAGGGCATGCCAAGGATAACTGTGGAGGTTGTCATGTGCAGGGATGCTCGGATACCCCTTTTTATTATTCGAGTTTGGTCGAATTCGAATAGTAAATTATTCGCGTTCGGTCGAATATTCTAGTCGAATATTTTTTACTATTCGATTCGACCTCGGACTTCGAGCTCACTATTCGAGTCGGTATTCGAGCTCATTATTCGAGCTGACTATTCGAATTGGCCTTAAATAGCTTCCAACACTTGTTTTGAGGGTGAATGATGCAAGAAACATCTTTTTTTCCAAGTAACAACAGCAAGTGATTATGTGGGGATGTTCCTTTAAAAAAAAAAAAAAAGGTGGAAAGAGAAGTTGTGTCCGAAATTCTGTTCAGTACAGTGTATATACTTCTTCTTCTTCTTCATCATCTTCATCTTCTTCATCTTCTTCTTCATCTTCTTCTTCTTCATCTTCTTCTTCATCTTCTTCTTCTTCATCTTCTTCTTCTTCATCTTCTTCTTCATCTTCTTCTTCTTCTTCTTCTTCTTCTTCTTCATCTTCATCTTCATCTTCTTCATCTTCATCTTCTTTTTCTATATCTTCTTTTTCTATATCTTCTTCTTATTATTATTTTTCTATTTCGTCTTCTACTTTTTCTATATCTTCTTCTTCTTCTCCTTCTTCTTCTTCTCCTTCTTCTTCTTCTTTTTCTATATCTTCTTCTTCTTCTATATCGTCTTCTTCTTCTTCACTTATTTCTCTTTTATTTTTATTTTTTTTAAAGAAATGCAGCTATTTTTGAGCGTAATAAATAGCTGGTGGCGCACGCATGTTGGAAGCGCCATTGTATGTGCTCCCTGGCATTGGAAACACACAGACAGCAGGAGGTAAATTCAGCAGCAGCAGCAGGAGGAGGAGGATGATTGTGTGGCAGCAGGCAGTCAATGAGGCAGGCATCGAGACATAATAGGCTGTGGTACCTAGCGGTGGTACCAGGCCGTAAATACACAGCATGAGGTTCCAGACAGCGGTCGTGAAGCCCACATCGTGTCCAATACACAACTGGGACAACACAGTTTTCAACCCGGACACCTCTAAAAATAATATCACAAAGTATTAATAAAAAGTATTTATATTTTTATCGTTTTTTTAAAGAAATGCAGCTATATTTGAGCGTAACAAATAGCTGGTGGCGCATGGTGGAAGCGCCATTGTATGTGCTCCCTGGCAGTGGAAACACACAGACAGCAGGAGGTAAATTCAGCAGCAGGAGGAGGAGGATGAGTGTGTGGCAGCAGGCAGTCAATGAGGCAGGCAGCGTGACATAATAGCCCTGGTACCTAGCGGTGATACCAGGGCATAAATAAACACAGCAGGAGGTCCCAGACAGCGGTCGTGCAGCCCACATCGTGTCCAATACACAACTGGGACAACACAGTTTTCAACCCGGGCACCTCAGAAAAATTAAACCTTTTTTTTTTTAATGTTTTTTTTGTTTTGTTTTTATAGCAAATTACACAGATATAGCTATTGTTTGACGTAATAGCTGGTGGCAGAGTGGCAGCAGAAGGTAAATCTGTGTACCCTGGCAGTGGGAAACACAGACAGACAGCAGCAGCAGCAGGAGGAATGGAGGAGTAATGTGAGTAGCTATTGTTTGACGTAATAGCTGGTGGCAGAGTGGCAGCAGAAGGTAAATCTGTGTACCCTTGGCAGTGGGAAACACAGACAGACAGCAGCAGCAGCAGGAGGAATGGAGGAGTAGTGTGAGTGTGGCAGCAGGCAGGCAGCGTGACATAATAGCCCTGGTACCTAGCGGTGATACCAGGGCGTAAATAAACACAACAGGAGGTCCCAGACAGCGGTCGTGCAGCCCACATCATGTCCACTACACAACTGGGACAACACAGTTTTCAACCCGGGCACCTCAGAAAAATTAAACCTTTTTTTTTTTTTTTAAAGGTAAATACAGGCAGCAGGGGCAGCTATTGTTTGACGTAATAGCTGGTGGCAGAGTGGCAGCAGAAGCTAAATCTGTGTACCCTGGCAGTGGGAAACACAGACAGACAGCAGCAGCAGCAGGAGGAATGGATGAGTAATGTGAGTAGCTATTGTTTGACGTAATAGCTGGTGGCAGAGTGGCAGCAGAAGGGAAATCTGTGTACCCTGGCAGTGAGAAACACAGACAGACAGCAGCAGCAGCAGGATGAATGGAGGAGTAGTGTGAGTAGCTATTGTTTGACGTAATAGCTGGTGGCAGAGTGGCAGCAGAAGGTAAATCTGTGTACCCTTGGCAGTGGGAAACACAGACAGACAGCAGCAGCAGCAGGAGGAATGGAGGAGTAGTGTGAGTGTGGCAGCAGGCAGGCAGCGTGACATAATAGCCCTGGTACCTAGCGGTGATACCAGGGTGTAAATAAACACAACAGGAGGTCCCAGACAGCGGTCGTGCAGCCCACATCGTGTCCAATACACAACTGGGACAACACAGTTTTCAACCTGGGCACCTCAGAAAAATTAAACCTTTTTTTTTTTTTTTTTAAAGGTAAATGCAGGCAGCAGGGGCAGCTATTGTTTGACGTAATAGCTGGTGGCAGAGTGGCAGCAGAAGGTAAATCTGTGTACCCTGGCAGTGGGAAACACAGACAGACAGCAGAAGGGCAGTACACAGCAGCCCACTGTAGATGTAAAATGTGTGGCTGCAGGCGACGTAATAGTCAAAGTGAACCAGGCTGGCTTAGTGAGCAGGAGCCAGGAGGTGGTAAAGGGTGGTAAGGCACATTAACGATGGTTCTTCCGGCAGCCAGTTCATGTCCCCCTCTCGCCGACAACAGGGGCCAGGAACTCGCCTTCCACCCACGCCTGGTTCATCTTGAGAAACGTCAGTCTGTCCACAGACTTGTGAGACAGATGTGAGCGTTTCTCGGTGACCACGCCACCAGCTGCACTGAAGCAGCGCTCGGACAGCACGCTGGAAGGGGGACAGGACAGCACTTCCAGGGCGTACTGCGCCAGCTCGCTCCAGATCTCCAGGCGCTTGACCCAATACTCCATGGGATCAACAGGGGCATCGCTGTCAAGCCCGCTGTAGGACCCCATGTAGTCAGCCAACATGCGGGTCAGGCGCTGGCTGTGACCGGAGGAGGATGCTGCTGCATGCACCTCCTCTCTAGTCACTGCTGCCGGAGCCTCTACAGTCTTGTAGAGCTCGTTGCTGAGAGACAGCAGGTCTGTGGGGCGCTTGCTGCTGGATGCAGGCACCTGCTGCTGCCTCTGTGCTGGCTGGACAGTGGGGGTGGAAGGCTGGGGGAAGGCTTCCTCCAAGCGCTCAACAAGGGCCTGCTGCAAGCTCCTTATTTGTTGCGCTGGCTCTCCTCCTACAGGCGGCAGGAACTGGATCAACTTCCCCTTGAGGCGCGGGTCCAACATCATGCTGATTCAGATGTCCTCCCTCTGCTTCATCTGGATCACCCTGGGGTCCCTGCGCAGGCACGTCAGCATGTGCGCTGCCATTGGGAAGAGGCGGGCCACGTGTGCTGGCACATCGACGGCAGTGCTGCTGTCCTCATCCTCCTCCTCTGCCTCCTCAGCCTCATCCTCTCTCCACCCCCACACCAACTCAGCTGCGCTGTGCTGTTCCCCCTCATCAGCAGCAAGGTCAGGGACCTCCACCAAGTCCTCCTCCTCCTCCCCCTCAGAGGTGGACTGTGCAGCTGCATGCCGCTTCTGCTGGGCCAAGGCTGCCGCTCCCTGTTCCAGCAAAGCATCGAGGGCCCTGTTCAGCAGACAAACCAGGGGCACCCACTCGCAGACCATAGCATGGTCCCTGCTCACCATGTTAGTGGCCTGCAGAAAGGGAGCCAGCACTACACACCTGCTGCATGTGCCTCCAGTTGTCATCGGGGATGATGGACGGGATGTTGCTGGTCTTGTCCCTTTTCTGAGCGGCGGAAACAGTGGCCAGGGCAAGGTACTGGTTGACAGTGTGCTTCTGTTCAACCAGACGCTCCAACATCGCCAGGGTGGAGTTCCAGCGAGTTGGAACGTCAAGGATCAGCCGATGGCGTGGCAGCTCCAGCTCCTTTTGCACGTCTTCCAGGCTCGCACAGGCTGCAGCCGAGCGCCGGAAGTGACGCACAACATTCCTTGCTGTTTCCAGCAGTTCGCCCATCCCCTGGTAGGTGCGCAAGAACTTCTGCACCACCAGGTTCAGCACGTGGGCAAGACAGGGGATGTGGGTCAGGTTTCCCCTGTCAATTGCGGCAACCAGATTGGCCCCATTGTCGGACACCACCTCTCCGACTCTGAGGCCTCTGGGGGTCAGCCAAATCCTCTCCTGCTCCTGGAGTTTGGCCAACACATGGGTTGCCGTCAGTTTGGTCTTCCCAAGGCTGACCAACTGCAGCAGCGCTTGGCAGTGGCGGGCCTTCACGCTGCTGCTGAGGCGGGGGGTTTGGCCAGGTGTGCCGGAGGATGGCAGAGGATCGGAGGAACCTGCTGCAGTTCCCCTGACCCTGCGGGGTGGCACCACCCACTGTGTTGCTGCTGCTGCTGTGCCCGCTGCTGCTCTCCCATCCTCACCCCCTTCCACCAAGCTGACCCAGTGGACAGTGAAGGACAGGTAGCGGCCTGTCCCGAAGCGGCTGCTCCAGGAGTCCATGGTGACGTGGACCCTTTCACCAACCGCGTGCTCCAGCCCTCGCTCCACATTGGCCATCACAAAGTGGTGCAGTGCAGGCATGGCCTTGCGGGCAAAGTAGTGTCTGCTGGAGAGCTGCCAGTCTGGGGCTGCACAAGCAAGCAGTGCACGCATGTCGCTCCCCTCCTGCACGAGCGTGTACGGCAGGAGTTGGGAGCACATGGCCCATGCCAGCAAGCCGTTCAGCTGCCGCACGCGACGGCTGCTGGGAGGCAGAGCCCTAACCACCCCCTGGAAGGACTCGCTCAAAAGGCTCTGGCGTGGCAATTTGCTAGCACGGGAATCAGCGGACACAGCAGAGGAGGCCACTGAGGACTGGCTGCCAGAACAGGCCTCAGTGTCGGTGGTAGGAGTTGCAGAGGGGGGAGGAGCAGTGCGTTTCCGCACTCCTGCTGCTGCTGGAGGAGCAGGAGGGCGGGTGGCTGCTGTTGCTGCTGCTGCTGCTGAAGGCTGTGCAGTGATGGGTGTGGTGTCACTGCCAGCACCAGATGCCTTCAGCCTCTGGAACTCCTCATGCTGGTGGAAATGTTTAGCAGCAAGGTGGTTGATGAGCGAGCTGGTGCTGAACTTTAAGGGGTCTGCACCTTTGCTCAACTTCCGCTGACAGTGGTTGCAAGTGGCGTACTTGCTGAAAACTGTGGGCATTGTGAAAAATCGCCAGATTGGTGACAAGAACAACCCCCTACGGCCTGGAGCCGCTGCTTCCTGTCTCCCTGTGGTGGTTGGGGGGGGGGGGGCTTGGGTGCGGCTGGTGGTGGTACTGGCAGATGCTGCTGCTGCTGCTGCTGCTGAGCCTGAGACACCAGCAGGCTGTGGGACCTGCCTACTGCTGCCAATGCTTGCAATGATGCGCCTCCTTGCAAGGCCCACAAGCGCATCCTCCTCCTCCTCCTCAGAGCTGCTGATGATGACATCCCCAGGTGCTGGTGGTGGCGGCACCCAGTCTTTGTCTGTCACCACGTCATCATCATCATCATCATCCTCCCCCTCCTGAAACATGTCCTGCTGGGATGATGACCCCCCAAACTCCTCTCCTGATGCATGGATGGGCTGCTTGACTGTCGCCACAGTCTTGCTGTCCAATCCCTCATCCCCCAAAGTGCCCATCAGCATCTCCTCCTCCAAATCGCCAACAACAGCAGACAATACCCTGATGGTGCCTGGGGTAAAAATACTGCTCAGTGACAGGTCGCCAACTTGTGACGGTGAACTGGCCTCCTCCCCAGGCCCTGCTGGGTGGCTGCTGCGAACAGGGGTGGTGGTGGTGGTGAGGGTGGAGGCCTCGGATGCAGAGCTGATGGCGGGCTGCTCATCCTCCGTCATCAGTTGCACAACAGTGGCTGCATCCTTTTCCTCAATGGGACGTTTCCGACCCGGCTGGAGGAAAATAGGAGCAGGTACTACACGCTGCTGCTGCTGTGTCTCTGCAGCGTGAGTTGCTCCTGCTGGGCGGCGCCCAAGGCGTCCACGGCCAGTGGCTATAGGCGGAATGTTAGCCACTGACGCAGCTGCTGCTGCTGCAGAACTGTGCATGGTGGCGCGGCCGCGGCTTGCCACAATGCTGCTCCCTCTCCTCTTGATTCCCTTGCTGCCCTTCCCCTTGCCCAAACCGCGCTGGCTGCCACTTCCAGACATCTTAGATGTTTTGGGCGTAAACAAAAAAGTTTTTTAAAAGGGCGGGTGAAAAAGTGGGGTACTTTAATGGAGTGGGTTGGTGGGTGAGGTGACACTAATCACTAAGTGATTAGATCGCTAAGTGATTACTAGTACAGTACTAATACAAAATACAATAATCAGAAATCAGTAAGTGTGAACAGTGAACAGTGAGTGTGTCCCCTAGTACACTGTCACTAACTAGAAATTACAATAATCAGTAGTAATCAGAAGAAAATAGAGTGTGTGTACACTACAGACAGTGCACGCACACACACACGCAGGAGCTAGCCTATGAACAGTGACTGAGTGTCCAGTACAGTAAGTAGTAACAGTAAGTACAACTAGAAATTACAATAATCAGTAGTAATCAGAAGGAAATAGAGTGTGTACTGTGCACGCACACACGCAGGAGCTATGAACAAACAGTGACAGTGCGTGTCCTAGTACAGTTACAGTATAACTACAAAATACAATCACTCAGTAGTAAAGGACAGCAGAAACACTGGTATAGATAAGATGAGAAATAAACTAACAGAGGACAGGAGGACAGCTGCCCACACAGGCAAGGCCCTGAGGCCTAAAGCTGTGTAAGCTTGCCTGCAGCAGCTGCCTGTCTCTATGTAACACACAAGCTACTAAATAAAATACAATGTCTGTCTAACTAACAACAATATAGGTGTGTATAGGAGGTGTATGTGAGCAAAAACGCTAGGTAATTGACCACTTTAGAGCTCTTGCTAAGCCAAAGCACAAAGGAGCAGATCTCTCTCTGTACAAAGTCAGGCAAGGACGGAAAAACGGAACATGGCGGCCGCTATTTATAAGGTAGGGGCTGGCCAGGGTCCCCCTCTGTGATTGGCTGCCGTCAGAGGGCCTGGGAGCCCTCTGATTGGCTCTAAGGACATCAATTTGGGCTATGACGCTATTCGAGCTCGGTATTCGAGCTCGAATAGCGCTGTTTGCTCGAATAGCTCGAATAGTGAGTGGGCTATTCGAGTTCACTCGAATAGCCCATTTGAATAGCTGCAGCTATTCGAGCTCGGTATTCGAGCTCAAATAGCTGAAAAAGAGCTCGAATATTCGAGCTACTCGAATATTGAGCTCTGCTGAGCACCACTGGTCATGTGCAGCACAAAGAACTGCAATCTTTCCCTGTGTAGCACCCCTATAGTGACTCCCACCTCTGGTGTCTGGGATAACGGATGATTCCTCTGCAGGGGGGAATCATCCACAGCGGTAACTTGGATGGGTGGTTTTACCGGGGTGAATGAAATACCCAATCTCTTAGCAAACTCGAAATCCATAAAATTAGCTGCAGAGCCTGAATCAACAAAGGCTTCAGTGACCTCGGTCTTATCTTCCCATGTAACTGTACAAGGAAGAAGCAACCGTTTATCTTCTAGGGGTGAGAGTCGGGCGCCTAGGGTGTTACCCCCTACAACTCCTAGGTGGTAGCGTTTTCCGGCTTATTAGGACAGTTTCGTACTCTATGTCCCCCTTCAGCGCAATACAGACACAGCTGTTCAGTCATCCTCTGTCTTCGCTCCACCTGGGACAGCTTAGACCGACCAATCTGCATTGGCTCGGGTGGAGGCGAGACGGGAGGAGGTGAGACAGAAGGAGGTGGGACAGAAGGAGGTGGGGTCACTGGTGTTGTGGTGTAAGACACTACTCTGACATGGTGACTACCCCTGGTCTGTCTTTGATGGCGCAGCCTGCGGTCGATTCGAATGGCCGCTGAGATGGCCTCATCGACTGTTCTGGGCTCGGGCTGGGATAGCATAAGATCAGAGACCTCGGACAGCCCTGACAAGAAACAATCTAACAGGGCATAAGTGTCCCACCTGGCTGTAACTGACCACCTCCTAAAGCTGCATAATCTTCGACCGGACCTTTGCCTTGACGCAAAAGCTTGAGCTTCCGCTCAGAAGTCGAGGCAAGGTCCGGATCGTCGTAAATTACTGCCATAGCTTTAAAAAATTCCTCCGCAGAAGTAAGGGCTAGGTCCCCGGTGGGAAAACTGTACGCCCATGTCTGGGAGTCGCCAGATAACAAGGTCTTAATAAATGTGACCCTTTGGGTCTCAGTCCCCGAAGATCGGGGTCTCAACTCAAAATAAGACAACACTCTACTCCTAAAATTTCGAAAGTCAGATCTGTGGCCAGAAAATCTTTCAGGTACGGGCATACGTATGTCAATGCTAGGAGGGGATCACACCTCATCTACTGACGTCTGGAGGGTTTGTACAGACCCTGATAGGGCATCAATTAACGCTTTGTGATTACCCAGCACTTGGTTGATGTTATCCACCGAAGTGACAAGTGCATCCAGACGGTCAGTGCGTGCGTCCATATTGTTTTGGTCTGGCGTTCTGTAACGATCGGTGTAACACAGAGAGGGTCTGATTACCGGTGAACTGCAGTATCACCGAGAATACAGAATATATCCGATTATAGATGATCTGCAGTATCACCGATAATCAGATATATCTACTAACCTCTGGACACCTGAGATATGAGAGTGTTTGGTGCAACAGCAATACTTTGAGTACTGCACCTCAGGAGAAGGTACAGGAACGGTAAAGAGTACTGCACAGAAGTAGGTTCCTTCTGAAGGCCTAGACTCTCCCGGGGGAGGAGCTAGGCTAAGAGTATGAAGGACAGAGCGTGAGTGACACCAGTGAGGAGGTGTCACTGACAGATCTGGGAACTGCCTCTAACAGTAAGGCCAGTTCTCGAGGTCGGGCAAGCCAGGTCGTAACACACAGACAGATAAGGTACAGATTCAGGAGACAGATACGTAATCCAATTGACAGGCAGAGTTCGGCAACGGGGTACTTAGAATAGCGAGGTACAGAGTCAGGAGGCAAATACAGAGTTCAGGAACGAGCAGAGTTTGGCAACAGGATATCAGAAATAGCAAGGTACGGAATCAGAGTTCAGGAGGATAGTCAGGCAGGCAAAAGGTCATAACAAATAATACAGATCAATAATTCCTAACGCTAAGGTGTGAGGTCCTTGATCGTCAACACCTTTGGAAACTATGCTAGAACATAGATACAAACAAGGTCTGAGTGCTACCACGTTGTGATTGCAACGCCAGACACCAGAGAAATGACCAGCACCCAGTATATATACACCAGTGCTCTCCAGCACCTCCCTTAAGTGCTGGACCAATGAAAGTTGCTGCAATTGTCAGCTGACCGGCCTGGTCAGCTGACCCTCCTCTGACTGCCATAAAGGCCCTGCCTCTCTGCGCGCGCACGCGTCCTCCTAAACCAGTGTGGACTATCAGTCCCAGCCACACCAGTCATGTGTTGTAATGTTGTTGCTGTATGGGATGCGGAATCCGCCGCCACGCTGTCTGAGCGTGCGGCGTTTCCGCCGCATCCCGCCCCACTGAGAGAAGCAGGCCTATGCGTACAAACCGCCGCGTCCGACGCGGCGGTTTCTCCGTGTTCTGCTATGCCAGCCGCGGAAAAAGCCGCCTCATCCTGCGTCCATGCGGCGGCTTTTCTGCGTTTCTTCACACTCTACCCCCTATTGTTTACTTGTACACCCAACTCTTTTATGCCATCTCCACGTAGCAATTTTTCATAAGGTATGCTTTATGATATGCAATATATTGATATGCAAATTTGTAACTGCAGAATTTGCTATAGCATAATGTACTGTCTCTTGTCTACAGTTTTGTCCCCATGTTTATTGCCTGATGAAGCGGGCTGTGCCTGCGAAACGCGTTCCACTTTTTTGGGGTACTATTTAATAAATGTGATTGCTGCTTAGAGTTGGGCCGAACCTCCGATTTTAGGTTCGCGAACCGGGTTCGCGAACTTTCGCGGAACGTTCGGTTCGCGTTAAAGTTCGCGAACCGCAATAGACTTCAATGGGGATGCGAACTTTGAAAAAAAAAAATAATTATGCTGGCCACAAAAGTGATGGAAAAGATGTTTCAAGGGGTCTAACACCTGGAGGGGGGCATGGCGGAGTGGGATACACGCCAAAAGTCCCCGGGAAAAATCTGGATTTGACGCAAAGCAGCGTTTTAAGGGCAGAAATCACATTGAATGCTAAATGACAGGCCTAAAGTGCTTTCAAACATCTTGCATGTGTATACATCAATCAGGTAGTGTAATTAAGGTACTGCTTCACACTGACACACCAAACTCACCGTGTAACGCACCGCAAACAGCTGTTTGTGTAGTGACGGCCGTGCTGGACTGGTGCGCACCATGGCGAGAGTGCAGGTTTTGGTGGCTTTACAGCCCATATGGTCGGCCTGGCTGATGTAGCTGAATGACAGAACAGTGACTGTCCAGCTGATCAAATTTGGTCTGACCACAATGAAGCAACGACCTTATTATCTTTTGTGTGCCCCCCGAGACACTCATCTAGGCGCAGGTCATTGCTTCATTGTGATACGCAAGCCCCTTCACCACGGCAAGGTAATGATCACGAAGGGGAATGGGCGCATGTACATGCCTTTTCTTTTGTTGTTGCAGCTGCCCACAGTGCAGCCAGAAAAATTAGGCAGTCATGTACACGCACCAGAAAAATTATTACAGCGGCCGCTGCTAGCAGCGGCCTAAAAAATTCAGCAATCCGCCTGGAGTCCCGGACCCTGTTGGTGGTGGCGGAGAAGGTAGTGAAGCGGCCTGCAGGCAGACATGCTGTGTGGAGGGACTGGGAGCGACTTAGTCTTTTTGGGGCAGGCCAGGCAGCCAGTCACACGGCGTGCAGGCAGAGATGCTGTGTGTGCGGGGACTGACTTAGTCTTGGGGCGGGCAGCAGCCCTCCGGGATCCATGCCTCATTCATTTTGATAAAGGTGAGGTACTTAACACTTTTGTGACTTAGGCGACTTCTCTTCTCTGTGACAATGCCTCCAGCTGCGCTGAAGGTCCTTTCTGAGAGGACGCTTGCGGCAGGGCAGGAGAGAAGTTGGATGGCAAATTGGGACAGCTCTGGCCACAGGTCAAGCCTGCGCACCCAGTAGTTCAAGGGTTCCTCATCGCTTTTCACAGCAGTGTCTACATCCACACTTAAGGCCAGGTAGTCGGCTACCTGCCGGTCGAGGCGTTGGTGGAGGGTGGATCCGGAAGGGCTACGGCGAGGCGTTGGACTAAAGAACGTCCGCATGTCCGACATCACCATGAGATCGCTGGAGCGTCCTGTCTTTGACTGCGTGGACACGGGAGGAGGATTAGTGGCAGTGGTACCTTGCTGGCGTTGTGCTGTCACATCACCCTTAAAGGCATTGTAAAGCATAGTTGACAGCTGGTTCTGCATGTGCTGCATCCTTTCCACCTTCAGGTGAGTTGGTAACAGGTCCGCCACTTTGTGCCTGTGCCGAGGGTCTAGTAGTGTGGCCACCCAGTACAGCTCATTCCCCTTGAGGTTTTTTATACGGGGGTCCCTCAACAGGCAGGACAGCATAAAAGACGACATCTGCAGAAAGTCGGATCCAGTACCCTCCATCTCCTCTTGCTCTTCCTCAGTGACGTCAAGTAAGTCAACCTCCTCCCCCCAGCCGCGAACAATACCACGGGAAGGTTGCGCAGCACAAGCCCCCTGCGACGCCTGCTGCGGTTGTTCTCCTGCCGCTGTCCCCTCCTCCTCCTCCTCCTCCCCCAAAGAAACACCTTGCTCATCATCCTCTGAGTCTGACTCGTCTTCTGCACACGACCTCTCTTCTTCCTCCTCCTCCCCCCTCTGTGCTGCCGCAGGTGTTGAGGAAACAGCTGGGTCTGATGAAAATTGGTCCCATGCCTGTTCCTGCCGTAACGGTTCCTGGTCACGCTCATTCGCAGCTTCATCCGCCACTCTACGCACAGCACGCTCCAAGAAGTACGCGTAGGGAATTAAGTCGCTGATGGTGCCCTCACTGCGGCTCACCAGGTTGGTCACCTCCTCAAACGGCCGCATGAGCCTGCATGCATTTTTCATCAGTGTCCAGTTGTCGGGCCAGAACATCCCCATCTTCCCAGACTGTTTCGTTCTACTCCAGTTGTAGAGGTACTGGGTGACGGCTTTCTTCTGTTCTAGCAGGCGGGAAAACATGAGCAGGGTCGAGTTCCAGCGAGTGGGGCTATCGCAAATGAGGCATCTCACCGGCATGTTGTTTTTACGCTGAATTTCTGCAAATCGTGCCATGGCTGTGTAAGAGCGCCTCAAATGCCCACAGAACTTCCTGGCCTGCTTCAGGACATCCGCTAAGCCAGGGTACTTTGCCACAAATCTTTGAACCACTAGATTCATGACATGTGCCATGCAGGGTATGTGTGTCAGCTTCCCCATATGCAAAGCGGCAAGCAGATTGCTGCCGTTGTCGCACACCACGTTGCCTATCTCCAGGTGGTGCGGGGTCAGCCACTCATCCACCTGTTTCTTAAGAGCAGCCAGGAGAGCTGCTCCAGTGTGACTCTCCGCTTTGAGACAAGCCATGTCTAAGATGGCGTGACACCGTCGTACCTGGCATGCAGCATAGGCCCTGCGGAGCTGGGGCTGTGTAGCTGGAGAGGAGAACTGCCACTCAGCCAAGGAGGAGGAGGAGGACAGCGAAGAGCATGTAGCAGGAGGAGAGGAGGTGGCAGGAGGCCTGCCTGCAAGCCGTGGAGGTGTCACAATTTGGTCCGCCGCTTTCTGCTTGCCATCGTTCACCACCAGGTTCACCCAATGGGCTGTGTAGGTAATGTAGCGGCCCTGCCCGTGCTTGGCAGACCAGGCATCCGTGGTCAGGTGTACCCTTGACCCAACGCTCTTTGCAAGAGATGACACCACTTGCCTCTCAACTTCACGGTGCAGTTGGGGTATGGCCTTTCTCGAAAAATAAGTGCGGCCTGGCATCTTCCACTGCGGTGTTCCGATGGCCACAAATTTACGGAAGGCCTCAGAGTCCACCAGCCGGTATGGTAACAGCTGGCGAGCTAACAGTTCCGCCACGCCAGCTGTCAGACGCCGGGCAAGGGGGTGACTGGCCAAAAGTGGCTTCTTCCGCTCAAACATTTCCTTCACGGACACCTGACTGCTGCTGTGGGCAGAGGAGCAGGAACCGCTCAAGGGCAGAGGCGAAGTGGAGGAGGGTGCCTGTGAAGGTGCAAGGGAGAAAGCGGCAGAAGCAGATGATGCACCTGAAGGAGGAAGAGGAGAAGGAGGGTGACTTTTCTTTTGTGTGCTGCTGCTGCTTTTGCTCAGGTGGCCATCCCATTGCTGTGTGTGCCTTTTCTCCAGGTGCCTTCGTAAGGCACTTGTCCCTACGTGAGTGTTGGCCTTTCCACGGCTCAATTTTTGTTGGCAGAGCGAACAGATGGCTTTGGTCCGATCTGAGGCACACACATTAAAAAATTTCCACACCGCTGAGCCACCCTGGGATGTGGGCACTATGGGGACCTCAGCAGCTGACGCTGAAGGGCAAGTCGGCTGGCTGTACATAGGTGGCGATACATGGTGCCGGACTCTGCCACCAGCTGTTTCTGACGAAGAGCTGCCCCAGCTTCTTTCAGCAACTTCTATCCTCCTACTACTCTCTGACTCCCCCTCTGAACTGTCCCCCTCTTCATCTCCTCTATTGGGAACATACAGAGGATCCCTATCATCGTCATCATCGTAATCATCCTGCCCAGCTTCGCTTGACTCAGAAAAATCCAAACATGCACCATCAGTAGGTCCTTCATCCTCCTTACACGTTACATCCATAGTGTTGTCGCGTAACGCAGACATATGAGCTGGTAAAAATTCATCTGGCTGTAACAATGGCTGTGCATCAGTGATTTCACCACCACTAAATAATTCTTGCGAAGTGTCAAATGCAGCGGAAGTGGTGCTAGTAGTAGCGCTGGTGGCTGAGCAAGATGAGGTGTTCTGTGTCGCTAAATACTCAACCACGTCCTGACAATCTTGGGAGGTGATGGGACGTGCCTTCTTCAGAGCACTGTACTGTGGGCCAGGTCCACACGAAATTACATTTACACGACCTCGCGCAGACCTGCCGGGTGGCCTTCCTCTACCTCTGCCACTACCTCTTCCTCTTCCTCTACCTGTTTTGTCCATATCAGGTATGCACGGATTGGTATATCACACTGCGTGCACTCACGTAGGTAGGTGGGTTCACTTAACTGCACAGGTATGCGCACTGATGCGGTGGGTTCACTGAACAGTACAGGTATACAGTGGCGGGTTCACTGAACACAACAGGTATGCAGTGGCGGGTTCACTAAACAGGTATACAGTGGCAGGTCCACTGAACAGAACAGGTATACAGTGGCGGGTTCACAGAACAGGTATACAGTGGCGGGTCCACTGAACAGAACAGGTATACAGTGGCGGGTCCACTGAACAGAACAGGTATACAGTGGCGGGTCCACTGAACAGAACAGGTATACAGTGGCGGGTTCACAGAACAGGTATACAGTGGCGGGTCCACTGAACAGAACAGGTATACAGTGGCGGGTCCACTGAACAGAACAGGTATACAGTGGCGGGTTCACAGAACAGGTATGCAGTGGGCTGAGGGCTCACTGAACAGAACAGGTATGCTGTGGCAGGATCACTGAACAGGTATGCAGTGGCAGGATCACAGTACAGGTATGCAGTGGGCTGAGGGCTCACTGAACAGAACAGGTATGCTGTGGCAGGATCACTGAACAGGTATGCAGTGGCAGGATCACAGTACAGGTATGCAGTGGGCTGAGGGCTCACTGAACAGAACAGGTATGCTGTGGCAGGATCACTGAACAGGTATGCAGTGGCAGGATCACAGTACAGGTATGCAGTGGGCTGAGGGCTCACTGAACAGAACAGGTATGCTGTGGCAGGATCACTGAACAGGTATGCAGTGGCAGGATCACAGTACAGGTATGCAGTGGGCTGAGGGCTCACTGAACAGAACAGGTATGCTGTGGCAGGATCACTGAACAGGTATGCAGTGGCAGGATCACAGTACAGGTATGCAGTGGGCTGAGGGCTCACTGAACAGAACAGGTATGCTGTGGCAGGATCACTGAACAGGTATGCAGTGGCAGGATCACAGTACAGGTATGCAGTGGGCTGAGGGCTCACTGAACAGAACAGGTATGCTGTGGCAGGATCACTGAACAGGTATGCAGTGGCAGGATCACAGTACAGGTATGCAGTGGGCTGAGGGCTCACTGAACAGAACAGGTATGCTGTGGCAGGATCACTGAACAGGTATGCAGTGGCAGGATCACAGTACAGGTATGCAGTGGGCTGAGGGCTCACTGAACAGAACAGGTATGCTGTGGCAGGATCACTGAACAGGTATGCAGTGGCAGGATTAGTGTTGGGCGAACATCTAGATGTTCGGGTTCGGGCCGAACAGGCCGAACATGGCCGCGATGTTCGGGTGTTCGACCCGAACTCCGAACATAATGGAAGTCAATGGGGACCCGAACTTTTGTGCTTTGTAAAGCCTCCTTACATGCTACATACCCCAAATTTACAGGGTATGTGCACCTTGGGAGTGGGTACAAGAGGAAAAAAAAAAATTTAGCAAAAAGAGCTTATAGTTTTTGAGAAAATTGATTGTAAAGTTTCAAAGGAAAAATTGTCTTTTAAATGCTGAAAATGTCATGTTTCTTTGCACAGGTAACATGGTTTTTACCGCCAGGCAGTCATAAATGTAATAAAGAGAAGAGGTTCCATAAACAGGGACCGGTAACGCTAACCCAGCAGCAGCAGCAGCACACGTGATGGAACAGGAGGAGGCGCAGGAGGAGAAGGCCACGCTTTTTGAGACACAACAACCCAGGCCTTGCATGAGGACAAGAAGCGTGCGGATAGCATGCTTTTTACCGCCATGCAGTCATAAATGTAATAAAGATAAGAGGTTCAATAAACAGGGACCGGTAACGCTAACCCAGCAGCAGCAGCACACGTGATGGAACAGGAGGAGGCGCAGGAGGAGAAGGCCACGCTTTTTGAGACACAACAACCCAGGCCTTGCATGAGGACAAGAAGCGTGCGGATATAGCAGCAATGCTTTTTGCCGCCATGCAGTCATAAATGTAATAAAGAGAAGAGGTTCCATAAACAGGGACCGGTAACGCTAACCCAGCAGCAGCAGCAGCACAGAGCACACGTGACGGAACAGGAGGAGGCGCAGGAGGAGAAGGCCACGCTTTGAGACACAACAACCCAGGCCTTGCATGAGGACAAGAAGCGTGCGGATAGCATGCTTTTTACCGCCATGCAGTCATAAATGTAATACAGATGAGAGGTTCAATAAACAGGGACCGGTAACGCTAACCCAGCAGCAGCAGCAGCACAGAGCACACGTGATGGAACAGGAGGAGGCGCAGGAGGAGAAGGCCACGCTTTTTGAGACGCAACCCAGGCCTTGCATGAGGACAAAAAGCGTGCGGATATAGCAATGCTTTTTGCCGCCATGCAGTCATAAATGTAATACAGATGAGAGGTTCCATAAACAGGGACCGGAAACGCTAACCCAGCAGCAGCAGCACACGTGATGGAACAGGAGCAGGCGCAGGAGGAGAAGGCCATGCTTTTTGAGACACAACAACCCAGGCCTTGCATGAGGACAAAAAGCGTGCGGATATAGCAGCAATGCTTTTTGCCGCCATGCAGTCATAAATGTAATACAGATGAGAGGTTCAATAAACAGGGACCGGAAACGCTAAACCATCCCAGATGTTCATTGGTCATGTTACTTGGTTGGGGTCCTGGAGTGTTGCGTAGTCGTTTCCAATCCAGGATTGATTCATTTTAATTTGAGTCAGACGGTCTGCATTTTCTGTGGAGAGGCGGATACGCCGATCTGTGACGATGCCTCCGGCAGCACTGAAACAGCGTTCCGACATAACGCTGGCTGCCGGGCAAGCCAGCACCTCTATTGCGTACATTGCCAGTTCGTGCCAGGTGTCTAGCTTCGATACCCAATAGTTGAAGGGTGCAGATGGATTGTTAGACACAGCTACGCCATCTGACATGTAGTCCTTGACCATCTTCTCCAGGCGATCGGTGTTGGAGGTGGATCTGCACGCTTGCTGTTCTGTGGGCTGCTGCTGCATGGGTGTCAGAAAATTTTCCCACTCCAAGGACACTGCCGATACCATTCCCTTTTGGGCACTAGCTGCGGCTTGTGTTGTTTGCTGCCCTCCTGGTCGTCCTGGGTTTGCGGAAGTCAGTCTGTCGGCGTACAACTGGCTAGAGGAGGGGGAGGATGTCAATCTCCTCTCTAAAGTCTCCACAAGGGCCTGCTGGTATTCTTCCATTTTGACCTGTCTGACTTCAAGCAGTTTTGGAACATTGTGTTTGTACCGTGGATCCAGAAGGGTATATAAACCCAGTAATTGGTGTTGTCCCGAATGCGCACAATGCGTGGGTCGCGTTCAATGCAGTTTAGCATGAATTGAGCCATGTGTGCCAGAGTCCTACCAGAATCCTCATCATCCTCTTGTGAGCGTTGTGATAGTTGTTGTGATGCATCATAGTCGTCACCTTCTTCCTGGTCTGCTTCTGCTGACCATTCGCGCTGAATTGTGGAAGTCCAACGTGCACCGCTCTGGCCCTCGTCAGTGGTGGCAGGAAATTCCTGCTCCAACTCCAGCTTTTCCTCCTCCTCTTCTTCATCATGTGTCAGCTTAGCCAACCTTAAAGCGCGAATGAGATTACTCCCATTATCACACACAACCATGGCCGGTTTCAGGTCCAGCGGTGCCAGCCACAAATCCATCTGTTCCTTTATTCCCCTCCAAATTTCCTCCCCTGTGTGCTGCTTATCCCCAAGGCAGGTCAGCTTCAGCAACGCTTGCTGACGCATGCCAACAGCTGTGCTGCACTGCTTCCACGATCCTACTGCTGCTGGTGCTGGGTTAGCGTTTCCGGATGAGGTACAGCTTTGAGATGCGTTGGAGGAGAAGGAGTCAGAGAGGTAGGTGCTGCTGTTATCCAGTGGGAGGAACGGCGGTGCAGGTGTTTGCGGCGTGGGCACTGGGCAACACCCGCGCCGTAGCAGGTGAGGATTCGCTGCCAAGCTCCACAAGGTTCACTCAGTGCGCGGTAAGGGAGATGTATCGACCCTGGCCGAACGCACTCGTCCAGGTGTCAGTGGTGAGGTGAACCTTGCAGGCAACGGCATTCTTCAAGCTTCGGGTTATTTTGCTGACCACGTGCTCATGCAACTCAGGCACTGCAGAGCGTGCAAAGTGGTAGCGGCTGGGAACCACGTAACGTGGGATGGCCACTGACATCATGCCCTTGAAGCTGTTTGTCTCCACCACTCGATATGGCAGCATTTCGCAGGCCAGAAGCTTGGCTATGCTGGCTCTTACTGCCACGGCCCGGGGGTCATTTGCTGGCAATTTCCTCTTGCGCTCAAACATCTCCGAGACAGACAACTGAACCGTAGGGCTGCACACCGAAGGGCTGTTGGTTGTTGTGTTTGATGAACACTGGGAGACCTCAAGAGCACTACTCCGGAAAGTGACAGTGTCAGCGTCATCTGATTTTTTGGAATGTTTTGAACCACGCAATGGCTGGGCTACTGCTGCTGCTGAGGCGGGTCTGGTGGTGAGTCTGGTGAACCCAAGGGAGGCAGTGTTGCTGGTGGTACCCTGTCCTGCCGCGTTTGCCCACAGAGTGGGATGTTTGGATAGCATGTGGCGGCTCATGCTGGTGGTGGAGAGGTTGTTAATACTTTTCCCCCTGCTCAGGCGGGTCTTGCACACCTTGCAAATCGCCATGGTAACATCCTCAGTGCAGTCTTCAAAGAAAGCCCAGACTTTGGAGCACCTGCCTTGCTGGCGATTTCTGTTTGCGCCTCTTTTGCCTCTCACTTGAACTTCCACGCTTGTGGTGCCTGAAATTGCGCGCCGCCTACCTTGTGGCACAAGGCGAACTCGTGCAGCAGTGGGTTCTTCAACAGACTCATCTGTGCTGCTGCTACGGCGATGTTCTCGTTCACAAACAAAATCTGGGTCTATGTCCACATTGTCCATACCCTCCTCTTCCATCTCCTCAAACTCGTCATATGTCATTGTGGGGGGCCGCCGCCGTGGAGTACAGCTCCCCAGCACAACAGTCAGGGGAAACACCTCTTCCCTTGCCCCTCCCTCTTTCACCGGATTTCTTCCTCATTTCACTTATCCTTACAGTACACGCTGACTGGCAGCAGTACAGTGGCAGTACAGAAATGCTATACAGTGGTGGGTGAGCGGTGTACCACTATTGCCAGCAGCGACACAGAGCACAATGCTATACAGTGGCGGGTGAGCGGTGTACTACTGTTCCCAGCAGACAAAGAGTGGCAGTAAACACAATGCTATATAGTGTGGCTGAGCCGTGTACACAGAGTGGCAGTAAACACAATGCTATATAGTCTGCTATATAGTCACCCCGAACGGGGTGATGTTCTGCAGCACCCGAACAGTGGCGAACACTGTTCGCCCAACACTACTGGGAACGCAGATTTTAGTACCTAAACACACGATACAACATGTTTTCCGGGGTCGGACTCTGAGGCACATACAGATGGTCCCGATCATCATCCTCATCATACAACTCTTCTCCTGAGTCTGACCCACCCACCACCTCTGCCACCCCAACATCCCCAGACACAGTCACAGACCCCTCATCGTCCTCAACATTAACTTGGGATGCTGGCCTGAGCCCGACCTCCTCCTCCACATCAGGCCCCATCATCTCCTCAATGGCAGCCCTCATTAATCGCTCTGGCGCCGGACCGATGGACACAACGTTCTCCTCCGGGGAGGGCTGCTGCTGACCACTGGCTGCTGGGGTGGATGTTATAGCTTGCGTGGGGCGTTGGCTGTTGCTGTTGTTGGGAGTGCTGCTCACAGCGGAGGTCTCTGAGGAACTCATGGTGAGCTCATATAGTGGTTGACGGTGAGTGGAGTATTACTGATCCCAGCAATATACACACTGACTGGCAGAGTACGCAATGCTATATAGTCTGGCTGAGCCGTGTACACAGAGTGGCAGTGAACAATGCTATATAGTCTGGCTGAGCGGTGTACACAGAGTGGCAGTACACACAATGCTATATAGTCTGGCTGAGCCATGTACACAGAGTGGCAGTAAACAATGCTATATAGTCTGGCTGAGCGGTGTACACAGAGTGTCAGTAAACAATGGTATATAGTCTGGCTGAGCGGTGTACACAGAGTGGCAGTAAACACAATGCTATATATAGCGTGGCTGAGCGAGGTGCACAGTGGCAGTACACACAATGCTATATAGTCAGGCTAAGCCGTGTACACAGAGTGTCAGAAAACACAATGCTATATATAGCGTGGCTGAGCGAGGTGCACAGTGGCAGTACACACAATGCTATATAGTCAGGCTGAGCCGTGTACACAGAGTGTCAGTAAACAATGGTATATAGTCTGGCTGAGCGGTGTACACAGAGTGTCAGTAAACAATGGTATATAGTCTGGCTGAGCGGTGTACACAGAGTGGCAGTAAACACAATGCTATATATAGCGTGGCTGAGCGAGGTGCACAGTGGCAGTACACACAATGCTATATAGTCAGGCTAAGCCGTGTACACAGAGTGTCAGAAAACACAATGCTATATATAGCGTGGCTGAGCGAGGTGCACAGTGGCAGTACACACAATGCTATATAGCCAGGCTAAGCCATGTACACAGAGTGTCAGAAAACACAATGCTATATATAGCGTGGCTGAGCGAGGTACACAGTGGCAGTAAACAATGCTATATATATAGTGTGGCTGAGCGAGCGGTGTACTACTGTTCCCAGCAGCGACACACAATGACTGGGGGGGACCCTGGCTAGCGTGGCTGGAGAGCGAACTACCCTGCCTGCCTACCCAAAGCTAAACCCACAGAGAAATGGCGGAGATATGACGTGGTTCGGGTATTTATTTACCCGAACCACGTGACCGTTCGGCCAATCAGAGCGCGTTCGGGCCCGAACCACGTGACCCGTTCGGCCAATCACAGCGCTAGCCGAACATTCGGGGAACGTTCGGCCATGCGCTCTTAGTTCGGCCATGTGGCCGAACGGTTTGGCCGAGCACCGTCAGGTGTTCGGCCGAACTCGAACATCACCCGAACAGGGTGATGTTCTGCAGAACCCGAACAGTGGCGAACACTGTTCGCCCAACACTAGGCAGGATCACAGTACAGGTATGCAGTGGGCTGAGGGCTCACTGAACAGAACAGGTATGCTGTGGCAGGATCACTGAACAGGTATGCAGTGGCAGGATCACAGTACAGGTATGCAGTGGGCTGAGGGCTCACTGAACAGAACAGGTATGCTGTGGCAGGATCACTGAACAGGTATGCAGTGGCAGGATCACAGTACAGGTATGCAGTGGGCTGAGGGCTCACTGAACAGAACAGGTATGCTGTGGCAGGATCACTGAACAGGTATGCAGTGGCAGGATCACAGTACAGGTATGCAGTGGGCTGAGGGCTCACTGAACAGAACAGGTATGCTGTGGCAGGATCACTGAACAGGTATGCAGTGGCAGGATCAAAGTACAGGTATGCAGTGGGCTGAGGGCTCACTGAACAGAACAGGTATGCTGTGGCAGGATCACTGAACAGGTATGCAGTGGCAGGATCACAGTACAGGTATGCAGTGGGCTGAGGGCTCACTGAACAGAACAGGTATGCTGTGGCAGGATCACTGAACAGGTATGCAGTGGCAGGATCACAGTACAGGTATGCAGTGGGCTGAGGGCTCACTGAACAGAACAGGTATGCTGTGGCAGGATCACTGAACAGGTATGCAGTGGCAGGATCACAGTACAGGTATGCAGTGGGCTGAGGGCTCACTGAACAGAACAGGTATGCAGCCAGGAAGAAGTTAAGCCTAACTAATCTTTCCCTATATGAGAGACTGCAGCAGCTCGCCCTACTCTCACTAATGCAGGCACACGAGTGGCCGTAATGGCCGCCGCTGCCTGCCTTATATAAGGGGGGGTGGGGCTCCAGGGGCTAGTGTAGCCTCATTGGCTACACTGGGCCTGCTGACTGTTATGTAGAGGGTCAAAGTTGACCCTCAGGTGCATTATGGGGCGAACCGAACTTCTTCCGCAAAACGTTCGCGTGCGGTACCCGCACGCGAACCACCTACGTTCGCGCGAACCACGTTCGCCGGCGAACCGTTCGGCCCAACTCTATTGCTGCTATTCAGACAGTCTTTAGTGTCTGCCTTATGGAGGTAAGTCCACCACTTCCTCCCAGCAAATTTTAAAGTTTTTATCCGCTTTTATCCTGCTTTTGCCTCTGTTCTCCTACTGCTATACCGTGTCCACCCCTGGTGGAGGGGTGATCTACCCCCTTTCGCATCTACAGAGAGCGACTTCTTATCCCTAAATGAGGACAGGTCTAATCTCCTCACCTGCCTATACAGTGGTTGCCTTTGTGGTAACCCATGTTTGTGAGTATAATTTTCTCACGATAACCTTTACTTCATTTATGCTTAACATACTACACTATATTGGGCTCTCAGTTTCTCCACACTTTTTTCTCTTGGATTGATCATAATGGTACATGCTAGGCTGGCTTCAGCATGTAGTGTTGTTGGTGGTATAGCAGTTAAGTCAGTTACCTACCACACACTGAGCCCTGGGTTCAATTCCCAGCTATGGTATTTAAGCTGGCTTTTGAAAAACTACAATTCCCTGGAAGATGATACCCTCCTCAATGGAGGAGGAGGAGAGAGAGAATTTTTTTAAATATTTCTGACGGAATCCCACAGAATTTCATACAAATCCGGCGGAATTTTCATAGCGACGGAATTTAACACTGACGGAATCCGTGATTTCCGGCGAAACGGAATTTGCTGGTTCCGATCATCCCTACTGGCGATGTTGGAGCGGCCGGTTGAGCAGAGGAGGGCTGTCAACCGGTACATCTATGATGCCACTGTCGCCGGCACCGGCAGCACCTCCACCAAACTCCAGCTACTCACCAACACACAGTGGGGGCAGATGCAGCAGGTCTGCTTGGTGTTGGCTCCCTTCCTGCAGGGAACCAACCTGGTGAGCGAAGAACGGGCATCCCTCTGCCAGTGGGTGCCCTTTGTTTGTCTGCTGGACAGGGCACTTGGCGATTTGGTGGATTTGGGAGAGGAGGCCATGAAGCAGCTGGAACAGCAGCCGCCTGCGCAGTCCACTACTGCACAGGTATTTGAGTCTCTGGAGGAGTATAAGGAGGAGGAGGAGTTGGAGGTGCTGGACGTTGCTGCTGGGGGGAACATCGGAGCGCAGCAGCAGTGGTGCGAGGGTGGAGAGAGGAGGAAGAGGCTCAGGGGCCAGAGGAGGAGGAGGACGCTGACCCTGATGTCTCTGTTGGACGGTCCATCCTGTTCCGCATGGCAGCGCACATGCTGCGCTGCCTGCACACAGAGCCCAGGGTCAAGCAGATGCGAGCGAGGGAGGACGCCTGCATCAGCATGATCCTGGACCCACGGCTGAGGGGGAGGTGGGATCAGTTTCTGCCTGCCAGAGACCGTGAGTGGCGAGCAAGGGAGTTGCAGGAGATCCTTGTTCGAGGACTGGAGGAAGCCTTCCCCCGCCTTCCACCCCCTCTGTCCCTGTCCAGCAGCCAGCACAGCAGCCGGTGCCAGCGACAAGCAGCAGCGTCAGGTGCCCAAGAGACCTGCTGTCATTGATGCAGGCGTTCTACATGATGGTACAGCAGCCGAGAGAGGAGGTGCGTGCAGCAGCCACCTTCTCTGAGAGTCACAGCCAGCGCATGACCCGGATGGTGGCCGACTACATGGGGTCCTTCAGTGGACTTGACACTGGCAGCGCAGAGTGTTGGGGACCCCATGGAGTACTGGGTGGAGCACTTGCACATCTGGGGCTTGATTCAGAAAGCGGTGCTAACTATTAGCACGCCTGTGAAAACCCCCTTAGCACGTCTAAACAAGCTTTTCACGCATAAAACTTTACGCGCGCAAAACTTTATGCGCGTAAAACTTTATGCGCATACTGCACAGAGCGCAGGGCGCTCCGCGCGAAGTGCCCATTAAAGCCTATGGGACTTAGCGCGCGTAAAACTTTGCGCGCGTAAAACTTTGCGCACGCAAAGTTACCACGCGATCTGATTGAGAAATCCGGTGCTAACCTACTTAGCACCCTGGTTAGCGCGTCTAAAGACTTTAGACGTGCTAAGTAGGTTAGCACCGCTTTGTGAATCAAGCCCCTGGAGGGAGCTGGTGCAGTACGCCCTAGAAGTATTGTCTTGCCCCCCTTCCAGCATGCTTTCCTAGAGGTGCTTCAGTGCGGCCGGTGGCGTGGTCACCGAGAAGCGCTCTCGTCTGTCCACAGAGGGCATGGACAGACTGACATTTTTGAAGATTAACCAGGCCTGGATAGAAGGCACGTTCCTGGCACCTGTTGTCGGCGAGAGGAGGACATGAGGTGCCTGGGAATTACAATACATTGCCTGCTGCCATACGTGACTCTTCCTCCTCCTGCTGCTGCTGCTGTATTTTTTTATTTATGAATTTATTTATGTATTTATTGTATTTATACGTGACTCCTCCTCCTCCTGCTGCTGCTGGCCTGCTGCATTTATTTATGAATGTATTACTTTATTTATGTATTTATAAAGCGGCAACATATTACGCCGCACGGATTTTCATCCTCCTGCTGTCAGTGGTCCCACCACCAGGGTCCACACAATACACTGCCTGCTGCCAGTGCCACACGTCACTCCTCCTCCTGCTGCTGCTGCTGTATTTATCCTCCTGCTGTCAGTGGTCCCACCGCCAGGGTCCACACAATACATTGTCTGCTGCCATACGTGACTCCTCCTCCTACTGCTGCTGCTGTATTTATTTATTTATGAATTTATTTATGTATTTATTGTATTTATACATGACTCCTCCTCCTCCTGCTGCTGCTGGCCTGCTGCATTTATTTATTTATTTATGAATGTATGAATTTATTTATGTATTTATTGTATTCATAAAGCGGCAACATATTACGCTGTGCTGATTTTCATCCTTCTGCTGTCAGTGGTCCCACCGCCAGGGTCCACACAATACATAGGGCTCGATTCACAAAGCGGTGATAACTCAGTTATCACGCCTAAAAGACTTTAGGCATGATAACCTTAGCACCACTGAGTTATCACCGATTCTTGCTGCTCTTCGCGCGAAGCTCCCGCGCGCAAAGTTTTGCGCGCGCAAACGCACAGGCGCGCGCGCAAAGTCCCATAGGGTTCAATGGGCGCTGCGCGCGAAGCTTTGCGCGCGGAAAATTCGCGCGAGATTCTTCTTATCATGCCTAAAGTGAGTTTAGGCGTGATAAGGGCCTTTTCAATCGCGTGCAAACACTTTGCACCGCTTTGTGAATCAGGCTCATTGCCTGCTGCCAGTGCCACACGTCACTCCTCCTTCTGCTGCTGCTGTATTTATCCTCCTGCTGTCAGTGGTCCCACAGCCAGGGTCCACACAATACATTGCCTGCTGCCAGTGCCACACACCACTCCTCCTCCTGCTGCTGCTGTATTTATCCTCCTGCTGTCAGTGGTCCCACCGCCAGGGTCCACACAATACATTGCCTGCTGCCAGTGCCACATGTCACTCCTCCTCTTACTGCTGCTATATTTATCCTCCTGCTGTCAGTGGTCCCACCGCCAGGGTCCACACAATACATTGCCTGCTGTCATACGTGACTCCTCCTCCTCCTCCTGCTGCTGCTGCTGTATTTATTTATTTATGAATTTATTTATGTATTTATTGTATTTATACGTGACTCCTCCTCCTCCTGCTGCTGGCCTGCTGCATTTATTTATTTATTTATGAATGTATGAATTTATGTATGTATTTATTGTATTTATAAAGCGGCAACATATTACGCCGTGCTGATTTTCATCCTCCTGCTGTCAGTGGCCCCACCGCCAGGGTCCACACAATACATTGCCTGCTGCCAGTGCCACACGTCACTCCTCCTCCTCCTGCTGCTGCCGTATTTATCCTCCTGCTGTCAGTGGTCCCACCGCCAGGGTCCACACAATACATTGCCTGCTGCCAGTGCCACACGTCACTCCTCCTCCTGCTGCTTCTGCTGCTGTATTTATCCTCCTGCTGTCAGTGGTCCCTCCGCCAGGGTCCACACAATACATTGCCTGCTGCCAGTGCCACACGTCACTCCTCCTCCTACTGCTGCTGTATTTATCCACCTGCTGTCAGTGGTCCCACCGGCAGGGTCCACACAATGCATTGCCTGCTGCCCTACGTGACTCCTCCTCCTCCTGCTGCTGCTGATGTATTTATTTATTTAGGAATTTATTTATGTATTTATTGTATGTATACATGACTCCTCCTTCTCCTTCTGCTGCTGGCCTGCTGCATTTATTTATTTATTTACTAGCTGGTCACCCGGCGTTGCCCTGGCATGTAATTGGCTAGTGTTAGCTCTGCCCACTTTTTCTAATCCTAACACACAATTACTCAATGATGACCTAGTTTGTGAGCTTTGCGGTCTTTGGCATTGAAATGAAATAAATCTAATTGGCTGTGGCTCCACTCCTTTGAAAATCAATAGGTGAATTTTGATTAGCTTTTGTAGGCTCCACCCACTTTTCTGATTATTAATCCCAGTCACCCACTGTGCAAAGCTTAAGAACCCTGCCATTGACAGACAGTGTAAGAATGGCTGCAGTTTACATTCTGGCAGTGAAATTTGTATTTTTCTCCACCCACTGATGTCCTAATGTTTCCCGGGTATGTATTTGGCTGCTGTTGGCTGTGGCCACTTTTTCTAACCCTAACACACAATTTTCAATAGTCAATGACCAAGTTTGTGAGATTTGTGGTCTTTGGCATGAATAATTTTCATTGAAATGAAACACATTCGCTCTTTGTGGCCCCACCCCTTCTCTAAATATCTAACCCCAGTCACCCAATGATCAACTGTACCAGGTTTGAGGCTTGTGCCATTAACAGTGCAAAAATGGCAGTGTGAGGAAACACGGAAAAGCCGCCGCAAGTACTCAGAGTAAGGCGGCTGATTCCGCATCCAACATGGCGGCTGGCGTGCATGGGCACGCGTCTACTAGTCTGTCGCAACGCGAAAAAACCGCCGCATGCCCTATGAACAAAGCGGTGGAGTCCGCGTCTGACGCGGCGGTTTGCTCGCATGGGATTGCTACTGACAGTATGGCTGGACGCGGGGAAGCCGCCACTTGCTCGGACAGCGGTGCGGCTGGCCCCGCGTTCAAACCAGCGGATACATTGCAACACATGTCTGGTGTGGCTGGGACTGATAGTCCACACAGGTTCAGAAGGACGCGCGTGCGCGCTGAGAGGCAGAGCCTTTATGACAGTCAGAAGTGTGTCAGCTGACCAAGCCGGTCAGCTGACAATTCGGCCAGGTTTCATTGGTCCAGCACTCAGGGGAGGCGCTAAGGAGCGCTTGAGTATATATACTGGGTGCTGGTCATTTCTCTGGTGTCTGGCGTTGCGATCTACGTGGTAGCACTCAGACCTTTTGTCAGTGTTATTATCTAGATCAGTGACTATTGTCATCAGTTTGTCTGTGTTATTATCTAGATCAGTTCCCAAGGTGTTGATGACCAAGGACCTCACACCTTAGTCTAGAGATTCTGTCATTATCTGTGTTATTATCTAGATCAGTTCCCAAGGTGTTGATGTCCAAGGACCTCACACCTTAGTCTAGAGATTCTGTTATTATCTGTGTTATTATCTAGAGCAGTTCCCAAGGTGTTGATGACTAAGGACCTCACACCTTAGTCTAGGAATTCTGTTACCATCTGTGTCATCATCTAGACTAGTTCAGGGGTGTTGATGATCAAGGAGCTCACACCCAAGTCTAGGCATTGTTGATTATTTGTTATGACCTTCTGCTTGCCTGACCATTCCTCTGATCTCTGATTCTGTACCTTGCTATTCTGATACTCTGTTGCCAAACTCTGCTTGTCTTAAGGACTCCGCATCTGTCTCCTGTTTCTGTACCTTACCTGTCTGTGTGTTAACGACCTGGCTTGCCCGACCACGAGAACTGTCTCCCTGTTAGAGACAGTTCACATATCTGTTAGTGACACTCCCTCATTGGTGTCACTCACGTTCTGTCCTTCCTACTCTCAGCCTGACTCCTCCCCCGGGAGAGTCCAGGCTAACGGAAGGAACGTTCACTTGTGCAGTACACTTTACAGCCCTGTACCTGCTCTTGAGGGGCAGTCCTCAAAGTATTATTGTTGCACCAAACACTCTTACTCAGGTGTCCAGAGGTTAGAGATATATCTGATTATCGGTGATACTGCAGATCATCAATAATCGGGTATATATCTGTATTCTCGGTGATTCTGCAGATCACCGGTAATCAGACCCTCTCTGTTACACCGATCGTTACAGGCAGCAATTAAATATTTGCCTTGAAAATCAATAGGTGAATTGTGATTGTTTTTTGTAGGCTCCATCCACTTTTCTGAATATTAATCCCAGTCACCCAGTGACCAACTGTGCAAAGTTTTAGAACCCTACAATTAATAGTGTAAGAATGGCTGCACTTTACATTTTCCCAGTGAAATTTGTGTTTGTCTCCGCCCACTGATGACTCGGCATTGCCCAGGTATGTATTTGGCTGGTGTTGGCTCCGCCCACTTTTTCTAACCCTAACACAAAATTACTTAATGACCAAGTGTAACGATCGGTGTCAGCACACAGAGAGAATCTGATTATTGGTGATCTGCAGTATCACCAAGAATACAGATATATAACTGATTATGGATGATCTGCAGAATCACCAATAATACAGATATATTGCTAACCTCTGGACACCTGTATATATAGTGAGTGTTTGGTGCAACAGTAATAACTTTGAGTAAACCACCTGATGAGCAGGTGGTCCTTGGCAGTATGGGCAATACTGCTCTTTTGAGAAGCAAGAGAACCTTCCAGCAGCCTGAGACCTTCCAAGGGGTGGAGTTTCAGGCTGAAGGTAGGAAGGGCCAGCGAGTGAGTGACACCTGAAGGTGGATGTCACTAGCTGGTCTCTTACAGGAGAGAGATAGCTCTCAAGGTCGGGCAAGCCAGGTTGGCAACACACGGACAGACAAAGTACAAAGACAGAAGGCTGATTCGGTATCCAAGACAGGCAGGGTTGGCAACGGATAATCAGATGTGCGTGGCACCGAATCAGAGAGCGGAGGGATAGTCAGGAAAGCAATAGGCCATAACAGATATCAAACAATGCCTAGTCTTGGGTGTGAGGTCCATGGTCTCTACACCCTGGAACTAGTCTGAAGTATAACAGAATGATAACACAAGTTCCCTAGTCTTGGGTGTGAGGTCCGTGGTCTCTACGCCCTGGAACTAGTCTGAAGTATAACACAATAATAACACAGTAGTAATCTGGCTCAGTGCGAAATCCCAGGTCCTCCTGGTTCAAACACACTGTTGGATCTGACTAAGGTCTGAGTGCTTCCACGTAGTGATCGCAATGACAGACAACTTGAGACTTGCCAGCGGTAACTATATATAGAGCAGCGCTCTCTGGCGCCACCCCTAAGTGATGGACCAATAGTCACTTGCTCTGTGGTCAGCTGACCAGCCTGGTTAGCTGATCCCCCCTTGGCCGTCATAAAAGTTCTGCCTCTCATCGCGTGCGCGCGTATTCCTGCATCTGTGTGAACTAACAGACCCAGCCACACCAGACGCATGCCGCTGCGTGCAACCCGCCGCGCTGGACGCGGGACCAGCCGCCTTGCTATCAGCACACGCGGCGGCTTTTCCGCGTTCTCTCACAGTACCAGACGCATGCTTCTGCATGCAAACCGCCACACTAGACGCAGAATCAGCCGCCTTGCTGTCAGCACACGCGGCGGCTTTTCCGCGTTCTCTCACAGTACCCCCCCCTGAGGAGTGGACTCCGGACACTTCCCACCGGGCTTTCCAGGGTGCAAGTTATGGAATTTCTTCTTTAATTCCTCTGCGTGCATACGACAGTCTGGCACCCAAGTTCTTTCCTCTATGCCATACCCCTTCCAGTGAACCAAATACTGCACTGAGTTCTGCACAAGCCGTGAGTCCAGAATCTTTTCAATTTCATACTCCGGTTGGTCATCAATCAACACAGAGGGGGGGGGGGGGGAGCGGAATCCACGTGCACTGCCGGCTTGAGCAAGGACACATGAAATGATCTCACACCTCGCATGCTGGTAAGGAGATCAATGGCATAAGTGACATTATTGATTTTTCTGGTCACTGGAAAGGGACCCACAAATCTGGGACCTAATTTGGGTGACAGTTGCTTTAGAGCCAAATGTCGTGTGAACACCCAGACCAAGTCTCCTGGGAGAAATTCCCATTCTATGGAACGTCTCTTGTCAGCCTGTTTCTTCTGGTTCTGAAAAGCCCTCCCCAGATTACTTTTAACCATTCCCCAAATCTGTCTTAAAGACCTCTGCCAATTCTCCAGGGCTGGAAACGGAGTAGAAGCCACTGGCAATGGGGTGAACTTAGGTGATCTTCCCGTCACCACCTGAAATGGGGAAAATCCTGAAGAGGAATTTTTCAGGTTGTTGTGTGCAAATTCTGCAAACGGCAAAAATTTGACCCAGTCGGTCAGTGCATCTGCAACATAACATCTCAGAAACTGTTCCAGGGACTGATTGACTCTTTCGGTCTGGCCATTGGTCTGTGGGTGGTAGCCTGATGAAAAAGAAAGCTCCATGTCTAACTGATGGCAGAATGCTCTCCAAAACTTGGATACAAATTGGACTCCCCGATCTGACACTATATTTTCCGGAATATCATGCAGCCGGAAAATGTGCTGGATGAAGAGATCAGCCAATTCCTGGGCCGAGGGGAGTCCTTTCAGAGGGACAAAATGGGCCATCTTACTGAATCGATCGACTACCACCCAAATGATCGTCATGCCCTCAGACCTGGGGAGTTCACCCACAAAATCCATGGACAAATAGGTCCACGGCTCACTCGGAACTGGTAAAGGCTGCAATGTTCCAACAGGTGCCTGACAGGAGGGTTTGCTCCTAGCACACACTGCACATTCTCTTACATACTCCTTACAGTCTGTTGCCAATGACGGCCACCAAGCACATCTAGGAATGAGATCCTGAGTTCTGGTGGCCCCAGGATGCCCAGCATTCTTGTGGGAATGAAACAGCTGCAACAGTTGTAGGCAAAAAGGCAATGGTACAAACATGACCCCCTCAGGCTTCCCCTCTGGAACATCTTGTTGGAATGGAATTAAAGTGACAGTCCAGTCTTTCCAGGTCTCAGTGGCTGCCAGGACCACTTTCTGAGGGACAATGGTCTCTTAGCGCCCTCAATGTACTCCAAATTCTTGTGGTCAGTGTAAACAGTAATGGTATGTTCTGCCCCTTCTAGCCAATGTCGCCATTCCTCAAAGGCCAATTTGATGGCTAGAAGTTCCCTATTGCCTATATCGTAGTTTTTCTCTGCGGGTGAAAACCTACGGGAGAAATAGGCACAAGGATGCAGTTTTCCCTGCAACCCGGAACGCTGAGACAGCACAGCCCCTACCCCTACCTCTGAGGCATCTACCTCCACAATAAAGGGAAAGGTGACGTCAACATGTCTCAGTATGGATGCAGAACAGAACAATTTCTTCAGAGTGGAGAAAGCAGCATGGGCCTCTGGGGACCAGTGGTGAGTATCTGCCCCTTTCTTGGTGAGACTGGTGAGAGGTGAAATCACCATAGAGTACCCCTTTATGAACCTCCTGTAGTAGTTGGCAAACCCCAGGAATCTCTGGAGAGCTTTCAGTCCTACAGGTTGGGGCCACTCCAAGACAGCTGAAACCTTTCCAGGGTCCATAGAGAGGCCAGAGGTCGAGATGATGTACCCCAGAAAGGCGACAGAGGTCACTTCGAAAATGCACTTTTCCAACTTAACATACAGCATATTTTGTCTTAACTTCCGCAACACAAACCCAACATGTTTTCTGTGTTCTGAGAGGTTGGATGAGAAAATTAGTATGTCGTCTAAGTACACTAAGACAAATTTGCCCAATACCTCTCTGAAGACCTCGTTAATTAGCTCTTGGAAGACGGCCGGGGCGTTACACAACCCGAAGGGCATCACTAGGTACTCGTAATGCCCGTCGGGTGTGTTAAAGGCCGTCTTCCATTCATCACCATCCCTGATACGCACAAGGTTGTATGCACCCCTTAAATCCAGCTTCGAGAAAATCTTAGCATTGGTGACTTGGGTAAACCAATCATCTATTAAGGGCAGAGGATAACGATTTTTTACTGTGATTTTATTTAAGCCCCGATAATCAATGCATGGACGGAGGCCTCCATCCTTTTTCACAAAAAAGAATCCTGCCCCTGCTGGTGACCGAGAGGGACGAATAAAGCCTTTAGCTAAATTTTCTCGGATGTATTCTTGCATAGCTAATTTCTCTGGTCTGGTCCAGATAAATTATAGAGATGACCTCTAGGGGGCATACAACCAGACCTGAGATCAATGGGACAATCAAAAGGACGATGCGGAGGAAGTTTATCTGCTGATTTGGGACAAAACACGTCCGCAAATTCTGAATACTGGTCTGGCAACCCCTCCATGTGAATCTTGGTTTTACCCAACGTTACCTTCGCTAGACAATGATGATAACAATGGGTAGACCAGCTCGTTAGCTGACCTGAAGCCCAATTGATCTGAGGAGAGTGAAGTTGTAACCAGGGTATACCAAGAATGATCGTGGAGGTTGTCATCCGCAAGACCAGAAAGTGTAGATTCTCTCTATGTAACACCCCCACCGTAACCCTTAACTCTGGGGTCTGAGATAGGGGGTGTTTACTCTGCAGCGGGGAGTCATCCACTGCAGTGACCAGAATCTGTTGCTTCAACGGAGAAATAGGAATCCCCAATTTCTTAGCAAATTCGTAATCTATAAAATTGGCTGCTGAGCCAGAGTCAATGAAGGCCTCAGTGGTCTCTGTCTTATCCCTCCAAGTTATAGTACAAGGAAGGAGCAAACGTTTATCATCTAGAGGTAACGACTGTGCGCCTAGGGTATTACCTCCGACTACACCTAGGCGGCAGCGTTTCCTGACTTCTTGGGACAATTCTGTACTCTATGACCCTCCTCTGCACAGTATATACAGAGCTGCTCAGTTTTTCTGCGCCTCTGCTCCACCCGAGACAATTTCGACCGACCAAACTGCATTGGTTCTGGTGAAGATGAAACGGGTGAGGATGAAACAGATGGAGGCACGGCGTAGGAAACATATCTAACATTGTTCCTACTCCGAGTCTGTCTTTGGTAATGTAGGCGATGATCAACCCTGACTGCTAACGAAATGGCCTCATCAATAGACTTCGGCTCAGGATGACCCAACATTAGCTCTGAGACCGCGTCTGACAGCCCTGACAAAAAACAGTCTAGAAGTGCGAATGAGCCCCATCTAGCCGAAACTGCCCCTTTTCTGAACTCAGCTGCGTAATTTTCAACCGGATCCTTGCCCTGCCGCAACGTCTTGAGCTTCCGCTCAGCGGTAGAGGCAATGTCCGGATCATCATATATTATAGCCATAGCTTTAAAAAATTCCTCAACCGAGGCTAAAGCCTCATTCCCTGGCTGAAGATTATATGCCCAGGTCTGGGAATCCCCTGACAACAGAGTCTTAATGAACGTAATCCTCTGTGCCACGGTTCCCGAACAATTAGGTCTCAACTCAAAGTACGATAACACTCGATTTCTAAAGTTCTGAAAGTCAGATCTGTGGCCAGAAAACTTTTCGGGCACAGGCATACGTAAGTCATTCTGCACAAAAAACAATCTGGTGCACAGATCCTTCACTTAATTAGTAAAACCTCACAGTTGTGAGGGAAGGCAGGGCCAACAATTATTCAAACGTCACATACACTAATGGACCGCCACTCACTTACTATAATAATTTTTATTGTATCAAAGGTAAAAAACAACAATCAATCCCTTTAAACCCCCCCACCTATTAAAATCCCATCCCACGCTGGATTCAACAGGAGCGCTCCTGGTCACACCATACACATACAACCCACATTCATCAACCATGAACTGAACCAATCCCTAATGGCTAATGAGATGGAGGCAACTGAATAACAGCACTTCTGCCAAAGCAAGTCCACTTATCTGTATTCACTCCGGAGTATACATGTTTGATAATTCCTCATGCAGCATTATGTCACAGTCCAGATTTAATCTTCAACAACTGCGCCAAACCTCTGCAGATAACCTATCTTTAAATGCTTCCTTATGGAGTTATTCAAAGTCCTTCCTCGGAACACCATACCATCATTAAACCCACTGGCTCTCCACACAGATGTATGGCCTCCAGGGTGTCTCCCCTCAGCATAAAGGTATTACCTTCTCGCTGCCACAACTGATGGTTGTCAGGGCTTCCAACTGCGGCATCCCACAGTGTACAGGTACCTGTATATGTGATAACTTTCCGGCTTGTAGCGTGTCATGCGTCCCCTCGTATGGACGCCGGAGCAGCTCCCCGCATCCAGCGTATTGGCCACGCCCACATACGCGTTACGCCCACCAACGTGAGCTTCGTCAGTGTGATGACGCTGTGGCTGGGTAGTAGCGGGAACACCCTCTTCTATTTAAAACAGAACTGTCTTCCATCCACTCCTCTTTTTGGATCACTTCTGATTCTGCGCTCTATACCCCTATTAAACATCGTTCCACATGTTAATCTCCTGGTATTATAAACAGAACACATAGTCCAGAGACATTGCTGCATATCATAGATCCATAGAATCTCATTATAATACTCCCTCGAATATACAAAGTTCGTGTTGTATAAAGCTTGGTTGTTTGGTGCCTCCTTTTGTTATCTCCACAGTGGTTACATGTATTTTGGTTGTTTAATGCTTCAAATTGTCGCCTCCGTACTATTCTATTATTCGATATCTGATTTCAACACATCATTCTAATATCCCCACAGGAGCATATATACAGTGCATTTATGTAGTCATATCTATCCCTTTTCATCATTGAAACCTACTTTGCAAACACTAGATATTACTCCGCATGCACTCCTGCAAATAGTTTCATGCATTCTCATATGCATATTTCATAATGATCCTCTCATCATGCATATTGTAGGGATACATACAACCAATCTGCACATAATCCATAAACCCTGTTTCTCGATTCGGGCACCACCAACATAAATATTGTACATTTCGCAGCATCCCTGCAATCCAGACTAGTTCTAAATTTAGGTCTATCCTATTCTAAACCCAATTATTCATAAAGGGGGACTAATCATATACTCCTAACAGCAAATTTTGCTCATTTACCCATATTCTTTCAAGAAATGAACCAAGTTTAACTCAGAATTGAGTCCTCGTGGAATTAGCGTTCCCAGGGTATAAATCCATCTATTCTCTATTTGGTATAGTAATTTTTCAAAATCTCCTCCCCTTGTACTCCTTTTTGGTTTGATAATA
Source organism: Hyperolius riggenbachi (assembly GCF_040937935.1). Classification (NCBI taxonomy): domain Eukaryota; kingdom Metazoa; phylum Chordata; class Amphibia; order Anura; family Hyperoliidae; genus Hyperolius; species Hyperolius riggenbachi. Next base: position 56,698,142 of record NC_090652.1, on the reverse strand, counting down.
CATTTATACTTCAAACAGTCTGGATTGCTGTCATGGAATACTGCGAAATGTGTGCCCAAAGGGCTTTTTTCGTCCGCAGCAACAATATTTCCTACATGTTCTCCAATCCTTTCCCTTATCTTTCTCTTTGTTTTCCCTATATACTTCAGTCCACAGGGGCAGGAAATCATATATATTACTCCCTCAGAGTTACAGTTCACAAAGCTCCTAATGTCATATTTTTTATTCCCTTTCGAATTTTCAAACTCATTTGTCTTATCCACTAATTTACAATACCTACAAGATCCACATTGGAACATCCCAACTGGAATAGGGCCTAAAAACCCTCTCCCCCAATTTGGGTCTATGTTTTTGGAATGCACCTCAGCTTTCACCAAAGTGTCTTTGAGGTTCGGGGCCCTTTGTGGGGTCATAAGTGGATATGGACCCACAATTTTAAAAAGGTCTGGGTCCAGACTCAGGACATGCCAGTGTTTTTCCAACACCCTCCTGAGTTGGGGCCAATGAGACCCATACGTAGTTATGAATCTCACCTTCCCCTGCCTAACATTTTTTCTTTTATTTTTCTTTCTCAAAGCACCGTCGCAATCAATTGTACTGACCCACTCTCTGGCATTGTCTAGTACTTGTTCAAGATACCCGCGTTTTTTGAAACGTTCACACATTTTGTTTACTTCAGCCCCCAAATCTTCCTCTTCCGAACAATTCCGACGTATTCTCATGAGCTGTCCGTAAGGTACACCCCATTTTTACTCTTGGGTGAAAGCTTGAGGCATAAAGGTATGTGTTTCCTGCTGTCTCTTTCCTGAAAACAGTTGTCTCCAGTCTGCCTCTTCTTTTCATTATCATCACGTCCAAAAAGGACAGCTTATCATTTTCTATACTATATGTTACCCTCAGGTTTCTGGAGTTAAGATTTAGGTCCTCCAAAAATGTCACTAAATTGTTTCGTGGTCCCCTCCAGACGAGGAAGACGTCGTCTATGTAACGAAGCCAGAGGGCAGGGTGCGCGCCAAACAGGGGGTGGGTGTACACATCACCCCTCTCCCATGCCCCCAAATGCAGGCATGCATAGGCTGGCGCACACGCTGCCCCCATCGACGTCCCCCTCGTCTGTCGGTACATTGACCTATCTGCCATAAAACAGTTATTCTGCAATACCAACTTCAGCAATTCGTAAGTCTTTTCCTGGAGGAGATTGCACTGTATCCACAGCCGTCTGTAGGACGCGTGCAGACCCAGACAAGGCGTTGATCTGGGTCTGATGACTGTCCAGCACTTGGATGAAATTCTCCACCGAGGTGGTGAGTGCATTCAGACGGCTGTTAAGTGCGTCCATTTGGTTTTGGTCTGCCATTCTGTAACGATCGGTGTCAGCACACAGAGAGAATCTGATTATTGGTGATCTGCAGTATCACCAAGAATACAGATATATACCTGATTATGGATGATCTGCAGAATCACCAATAATACAGATATATTGCTAACCTCTGAACACCTGTATATATAGTGAGTGTTTGGTGCAACAGTAATAACTTTGAGTAAACCACCTGATGAGCAGGTGGTCCTTGGCAGTATGGGCAATACTGCTCTTTTGAGAAGCACGAGAACCTTCCAGCAGCCTGAGACCTTCCAAGGGGTGGAGTCTCAGGCTGAAGGTAGGAAGGGCCAGTGAGTGAGTGACACCTGAAGGTGGATGTCACTAGCTGGTCTGGAGACTATCTCTTACAGGAGAGAGATAGCTCTCGAGGTCGGGCAAGCCAGGTTGGCAACACACGGACAGACAAAGTACAAAGACAGAAGGCTGATTCGGTATCCAAGACAGGCAGGGTTGGCAACGGATAATCAGATGTGCGTGGTACCGAATCAGAGAGCGGAGGGATATTCAGGAAAGCAATAGGTCATAACAGATATCAAACAATGCCTAGTCTTGGGTGTGAGGTCCGTGGTCTCTACACCCTGGAACTAGTCTGAAGTATAACAGAATGATAACACAAGTTCCCTAATCTTGGGTGTGAGGTCCGTGGTCTCTACACCTTGGAACTAGTCTGAAGTATAACAGAATGATAACACACGTTCCCTAATCTTGGGTGTGAGGTCCGTGGTCTGTACACCCTGGAACTAGTCTGAAGTATAACAGAATGATAACACAAGTTCCCTAATCTTGGGTGTGAGGTCCGTGGTCTGTACACCCTGGAACTAGTCTGAAGTATAACAGAATGATAACACAAGTTCCCTAATCTTGGGTGTGAGGTCCGTGGTCTGTACACCCTGGAACTAGTCTGAAGTATAACAGAATGATAACACAAGTTCCCTAATCTTGGGTGTGAGGTCCGTGGTCTCTACACCCTGGAACTAGTCTGAAGTATAACACAATAATAACACAGTAGTAATCTGGCTCAGTGCGAATTCCCAGGTCTTCCTGGTTCAAACACACTGTTGGATCTGACTAAGGTCTGAGTGCTTCCACGTAGTGATCGCAACAGCAGACAACTTGAGACTGGCCAGCAGTAACTATATATAGAGCAGCGCTCTCTGGCGCCACTCCTAAGTGATGGACCAATAGTCACTTGCTCTGTGGTCAGCTGACCAGCCTGGTCAGCTGATCCCCCCTTGGCCGTCATAAAAGTTCTGCCTCTCAGCGCGCGCGCGCGTATTCCTGCATCTGTGTGAACTAACAGACCCAGCCACACCAGACGCATGCCGCTGCGTGCAACCCGCCGCACTGGACGCGGAACCAGCCGCCTTGCTATCAGCACACGTGGCAGCTTTTCCGCGTTCTCTCACAGTACCAGACGCATGCTTCTGCGTGCAAACCGCCACACTAGACGCGGAATCAGCCGCCTTGCTGTCAGCACACGCGGCTGCTTTTCTGCGTTCTCTCACACCAAGTTTGTAAGCTTTGCGGTCTTTGGCATCAATAATTTGCATTGAAATAAAATAAATATGATTGGCTGTGGCTCCACCCCTTTTCTGAATTTGAACACCAATCACCCAATGGCCAACTGTACCAGGTACAGGTGATTAACAGTGCAAGAGGCTTGTGCCATTAACAGTGCAAGAATGGCATCAATTAAATATTCGCCTTAAAAGGGGCGTGGCCGCGACGTGAGACAGGACGGACGCGTGTTAGAGCTGCCCCGGCTCCGGCTTACCTAAATCGGCACAAAGCATGGCCCAATCCGCCTCTAACACCTCCCGCCAGCCAGAAGAGATGGAGACAGAGCTGGACAAAGTAAAGAAGCGCAAATTAACAGCGCTGAAGCCACAAAACCTCACAGACTACTTCGGGCAGAAAGCACACAGGCCCGCACGAGCGATCCAAGATGGCGCCGACTCGCAAGGTGATGCCGCTCCAGAGCACACAAACAACGCTGCAAGTGCGTCCAGCACAGCAAAAATCCAGCCACAAGACCTGCAGAGCATATCTCCGACAAGCAGCCCAGCCAGAACAAAGCCACAACTGGAAGAGAACACTGCAGGAAAAGCGGTAAGCACACAGTCACGCAGCCCTTCCCCAAGCTTACAAGCTATGGCCTCATTTGATGACTTCCCAGCATCAGAACAAACAGCCTCTCAGGCGTTCATTAAAGAGATCCTTACATCTTTCAGATCCTCTTTATTAATAGATATCTCTGCTATAACCTCCTCCGTCCACAATGATTTGAATGCCCTAGGAGACAGAGTGGACGAAGTGGAGCACACGGTCTCAGATCTAGTCAGAGAACATAACACTATGGTAGATGTCTCTGATTCCCACTCCAGTGACATAAAATGGCTTAAAACAAAATCCGCAGACCTTGAAGACAGATCGAGGAGAAACAATATTAAATTTAGAGGGATCCCAGAAAACGTTTCTACAAATGATTTGAGGACCTTTATCCAGAATATAACTAAAGCTACCTTGCCTGATGCCACAGATACAGAATTAATCATTGACAGAGCCCACCGTATCCCCAAACCCGCACACTTAGCGGCACATATTCCGCGTGATGTCATTGTACGCTACCTCTGCTACCATGTTAAGGACAATCTGCTGTTTTACATCCGTAAAAAAGGCTCCCTTCCTGAGCCCTTTGATAAAATCAAAGTCTTTGCAGACCTCTCCCAACAAACCCTGCATCTCCGCAAGGAACTAAAACCGATCACTACAGCTCTGAGGGCAGCAAATGTTCCATATAAATGGGGCTTCCCCACAAAAATAATCTTTTCAATAAGAGATCAACAATACTCCATTCCTAATATGCCTGCAGGCCGCAATCTGCTGAAAACACTGAAAATACAGTTGCAAGAAGACTCCCCTATCCCATCAAAGAATCCTGTCTCTTCCAAGATTCATCAGGATTGGCAGACAGTTTCATCATAAGCCGGACCCTGTTCTCCACTGGCTAACTTTTTGTTCTCTTTTCTCATATCAAGACCTATGAGACCATCCAGGTATATACCTGCCCTCCCCCACATTGTAGGACATCGAACTCTGGTCCTACTCAGTACCTCTTTACTGTGCTTTTTTGGGGTTTTTTTCTACCATACTAGTGACAGGATAAATCTACAAACCCCTACTCCCACATTCATGGACCTAGTAGGCCCTATGACTTTTTTTTTGCTTTCTTTTTACATAAGCACAACTCTTTTGTTCACTACCCACCTGAAGTTGTTTTATGGGTACACTAAGTTTGTTTCTAATAACTCTTGGCAAATTGTGTTAACTAACTTATTTCCTCCTAACAGGTACAATTATGTTGTTTCCGCTTTAGCTACATGTTATGCTTACCTGAGATTAACACTACTTTTAAACGCTGACTATATCCTGACATGCCGTTAAAGATTTCCTCCATTAACGTTCGAGGCCTTAATTTCCCTATTTAAAAGACATCTTCTGTGGAATGAGATCATTAAACATAAAACCCAAATTATCTTCCCCCAGGAGACGCACCTACTGGCAAAAGACACACATCTGTGTACCAACAAATTATTCCCACTGATCTACCATAGTACCTTTATAAAAAAAAAAAGAGGTGTTATGATAGCATTCCACGGAGATCTCAAAGTGGCCCCCATAGAGGTTTTCCCGGATCCAGAAGGGAGATATATAATTTTTATTGGTAAGGTGAATGATGAACTTCTCACGCTAGTGGCAGTTTATGGCCCCAACACTGCACAGAAATCCTTCCACCAGAAACTTTTTGCAAGGGCAAAATCAATCCAGCAAGGCAGATTACTAATCGGGGGAGACTTTAATGCCTGCCCCACAAATTTCAACTCCTCCTCCAAATCCCCACACCAAAAATGTACCATTGACAAACAACTACATTGGCATGATCTTCATGATCCATGGCGAGTACTTAACCCTACAGCCCGCGATTATACTTTCTTTTCGAATGTCCACAAAACATATTCCGGAATCGATTTTTTTCTCACAGACAAAATCCTCTTGCAAAAAGTTCTGGATTCTTCTATTAGTGTACAATCTTGGACTGACCATGTCCCTATACATATAGAAATTGACGACAACACCACAGAGAAAAAACCTCCCCTATGGAGATTGAACATCTCCTTACTTACAGACACCCTTTTCCTTAAAAAACTCGATAAAGATGTGCGAGAGTTCATACTTTTTAACCGTACCCCTAATATGGGAGTTCCCATAGTTTGGTCCTCACTAAAAGCTTATACCAGAGGTATATTAATAAGACAAGGATCACGCCTAAAAAAAGAAAGAGTGGAAAAATACAATTTCCTACTAGAACAGATTAAGATTAGGGAAAAGAGCCATAAACAAACCCCCACTAGAGATCTAGAGAGAGAGCTTTTTCACTTGCGACAGGAACTTAACATTTTATTACAATCTAAATACGATTTTCTATGTCAGAAAATGAAATTAAACTTTTATGCGCAGAGCAATAAAGCAGGTTCCTTCTTAGCAAACCTTATAAAACATAAGCAGGCTAAATCTAAAATACACTCAATAAAACATCCGAATTCTAACCAGACAATCACTAACCCCAAATTAATCGCAGATGCATTCTGCGATTATTATGCAAACTTATATAATTTACAATCAGATAAATCTCAAAATCAACCTACAGAAGAAACCATCTCATCATTCTTAAAATCAATTGAACTACCTTCGCTCTCCAACCAACAACTGGAACAACTCAATTCCCCATTCCAAACAACAGAAGTTTCTGCAGTAATAAAAGCTCTCAAACATAACAAGGCTCCAGGCCCAGACAGGTTCGGGAATGAGTTTTTCCTGACCTTCAATACCACTCTCTCCCCTCTCCTGACTGATCTCTTTAACGAATTTGCCACTTCCACTTCTATTCCAGAAGAATATCTACAGGCAAACATCACGGTAATCCCCAAACCAGGAAAAGACCATACCTTGACAACAAACTATAGACCAATCTCTCTGTTAAATGCAGACATAAAAATCTACGCCAAACTAATAGCTAATAGGCTAATGAAATTTTCCCCTGTTTTACTATCACAGGATCAGGTTGGCTTTACCACCGGCAGACAAGCCTCAGATGCCACAAGACGCATGGTAACCGTGTTGAAACATGTCCAGCTTAGTCGAACGCCTTCTCTGCTACTTACCTTAGACGCAGAGAAGGCGTTCGACAGAGTTCACTGGCAATTCCTTAAGGCCACCCTGATCAAATTTGGCTTCACAGGTCAAATCTTATCTGCCATAATGGCGTTATATACTACCCCATCTGCCAGGGTCAATGCAGCTGGCTTCCTGTCAAAACCCTTTCGTATCTCCAATGGTACACGCCAAGGTTGCCCCCTCTCACCAGTCATTTTCGTCCTAATCATGGAGACTCTGGCCCAAAAAATCCGGTCAAATCCATCAATATCTGGCATCTCTATCAATGAGTCCAAACATCTAATAAGCATGTTTGCTGATGTCGTAGCCCTGCTCTTAACAGACCCATTAAGCTCCATTCCTAACCTCATGACGGAAATTCAACATTTCTCAGATATCTCCATGTATAAACTAAATCAAACTAAATCCTATATATTAGGCCTCAATATCCCCACCAAAATGGAAGCTCATTTAAAGACAACCTACCCATTCCCATGGGCAGATGGGGCAGTAACTTATTTAGGTATTCAACTATCCCACCACTCGGCAGATTTATTTAAATATAATATGGTCCCCTTACTTACAGACATAAAAAAAAATGTTTATCCATGTCCAAACACTGGATGTCATGGTCTGGTCGCATAGCAGCGTTCAAACTATTCTTGCTACCTAAGATCCTATACACCCTACGCACCTTACAGTTCATGATTCCTAGCTCGTGGTTCTCCGATATTAGGAAGTGTATAAATACCTTCATCTGGCAGGGAAAAAAGTTCGCACATCTTATCAAACAATGACCTTTCCAAAACAACTAGGGGGCATGGGTCTTCCCAATATAGAGAAATATTACCATGCTGCCAACTTAGAGATGGTAAGGCAATGGTGGAACCCTCAATCACCCAAACCATGGGTACAACTAGACTCCCACCTCTTAAAAACAAACCTCAGAACTCTACTTATCAGCATCAGTATGGGAGCTAAACTCCCTACAACACCATTCCCCTCCATATTAGCCTCCCTAAAATCATGGGAAAACTTCAACAAACATCCCCCCCCCCACAGAAACATGCAGTTCAACTCCCAACCTCTATTTCAGCCCTTACTAAAGACCGTAATCTGACAACTTGGAAAAACTCAGGTATCCTCCTTCTCAGTGACCTCTTCAATGGCTCCCAAGTCAAACCATTTAAAGAACTACACAAACAATACAAACTACCCCATTCCCAATTATTTACCTACCATAGAATCTTCCACTTTATAAAATAAAAAAAAATATCCCCTCCGTATATCCATACTAACATACTTGCTATGCTTAATTTTACTGGCAACTACAAAGGGGGCATCTCGGTTTGGTATAAAACCCCTACCCACGATATTCCTTCACCTTTACAAAAGTACGCCACAACTTGGTCACTAGACCTAAATACCACCATCTCAGTACCAAAATTGGTGGCAGCCAACAAAACTGTTTCTAAAATATCTCGATGTAATTCCCACTGGGAACTCTCCAAAAAAATACTCTATAAATGGTACAGGACCCCAAGACAAATTGCTTCATTCTCCCCCCAGTCCTCAACAACATGCTGGAAATGTAAGATTAGCACTGGTACATATGTACATATGTTCTGGGGATGTCCTATTGTATCACGTCTTTGGGCAACAGTTGAGTCCTATATCCGTAAAATTCACACTCCTACGTTCAACCTAAGGCCTGAACTGGCATTACTACTAATCTACCCAGATAACACCCCCTTGGAAATACAACCCCCAATATACCATTTGATCCTTAGCGCACTATACTTGATAACCATCAATTGGAAGTCCCAAGAAGAAATACCACCTCAACAACTCCTAGCCATTACTAAATATAACCTCAATATGGAACAGAAAATAAGATCCAGATTAGGTCTCAAACACCCCAACTTTAACTTCCCATTAGCTTGGTGTTAATCTCACCCCTTTCCCAAGGCACAACATTTTTAGACCCTCTATTTCACACTATACAACACCGTCAACTAAAGATCTTGACCCACTTTCACTGAGGAAATAGGCTACCAAAACACAATTGAAACCCAACCATTCAACTATAGTCAAATATATGAATATTAAGAGCCGCGTTAGGCTCTTTAGTTTATTTTAGTTTAGTTTAGCTAAGTTAGGATACCTCAGCTAAGAAGTAAGGTGCGGTTATGTTATGATAAAGAATCTCTCCAACATAGAACAAGATCCCTCAAGTAAGCCATCTCAACAATGACACAAATTCTAAACTCTGGTGGTGGCCCATGATGGCCCTCTGGTTACACCAGACGTTCCCCAACCTTCTATCTAAGGACTACCCTCGCTTTGGCTACCTATTAGGTCCTGTAAATGCCATGGCAGAGAGTAAACCACTCATTGAATCTCCCACTACATAGACTCTAATTACACTAGAACTCATTTTGTATATAATATATACATTTTTGAGATGCTATTGTTTATCTGCAACTGATGACACACTCTAATTTACTACCTACTGATAAATGATCTATGTACTGTAATATACTGTACTACACTCTTCTGTATCTTACTGCACGTTATGACACTATAGATTATAATACTCTACTGTACTGTTCTAATATGATTTAATGTTATGCTACAATATGTTGTTATGCTACTCCTACTACAAAATAAAAAAAAATGTTTATAATGAAAAAAAATATTCGCCTTAAAGATTTATGGGTGGATTTTGATTGGCTTTTGTAGGTTCCACCCACTTTTCTGAATATTAATCTCAGTCACCCAGTGACCAACTGTGCAAAGTTTGAGAACCCTACCATTAATAGTGTAAGAATTGCTGCAGTTTACATTTTCTCAGTGAAATTTGTATTTGTCTCCACCTACTGATGACCCAGCATTGCCCGATTATGTATTTGGCTGGTGTTAGCTGCGCCCACTTTTCCTAACCCTAACACACAATTACTCAATTACTCAATGACCAAGTTTGTGAGCTTTGCGGTCTTTGGCATCAATAACCTGCATTAAAATGAAACAAATCAGATTGGCTGTTTGGGGCTCCACCCCCTTATATAAATTTAAACCCTAGTCACGCAATGATCAACTGTACTAGGTTTGAGGCTTGTGCCATTAACAGTGCAAGAATGGCAGCAATGAAATATTCCCCTGAAAAATCAATAGGTAATTATTGATTGTTTTTTTGTAGGCTCCACCCACTTTTCTGAATATTAATCCCAGTCACCTAGTAACCAACTGTGCAAAGTTTGAGAACCCTACCATTAACAGTGTAAGAATGGCTGCTGTTTACATTTTCCCAGTAAAATGTGTATTTGTCTCCGCCCACTTATGACCCTGCGTTGCCCGCTTATGTATTTGGCTGGTGTTGGCTGTGGCCGCTTTCCTAACCCTAACACACAATTAATCAATTACTCAATTACCAAGTTTGTGAGCTTTGCGGTGTTTGGCAACAATAATTTGCATTGGAATGAAACAAATCTGATTGGCTATTTGTGACTCCACCCCCTTTCTGAAATTGAACCCCAGTCACCCAATGATCAACTATACCAGGTTTGAGGCTTGTGCCATGAACAGTGCAAGAATGGCAGAAATGTAAATATTCCCCTTGAAAATCAATAGGTGAATTTTGATTGGCTTTTATAAGCTCCAACCACTTTTCTGAATAATAATCCTAGTCACCCAACGACCAACTGTGCAAAGTTTGAGAACCCTACCATTAACAGTGTAAGAAAAAAAAAAGTTTGCTTTCTTAACACAGAAAGAATTTGTGATAATTTAGGTTGGAGTGAGCTTGAGATGTTTCCCAGTGCATCACTGCTGAATATATGCAAATTAACCATTGTTACCCTTAAAAGCTAAACACACTTCCAGAACCGCTGGAATGCAATGATGTGTCAGCTTGTTAATTTGTACAGAGCCATAATAATCCAACACGCATACAGACTGTTTTGGATTGTTTGATCCTCATCAGTGCATGGCATGGATTAATTTGGCTCTATACAGTAGGGCTTGTAACACCGAGAGGTACTGACTAACCAGCAAGGTCATGGTGACCCAGAACTCATTGGAGTGTGTAAGGGACAACAATGGTCCTAAAAGTCCCCTTACCAAGATGTTAAGAAAAACAAAAGTTTGCTTTCTTAAAACAGAAAGAATTTGCGATAATTCAGGTTGGAGTGAGCTTGAGATGTCTCCCAGATGTCTCTCACTGCTGAATATATGCAAATTAACCATTCTACCCATAGAAGCTAAACACACCTCCAGTGTAACAGTGTAAGAATGGCTGCAGTTTACATTTTCCATTGAAATTTGTATTTGTCTCTGCCCCCTTTTTGGTTATGGGAATGAAAAGTATCCTATACTTTATTCCAGGTAATGTACTATGTGTGTGCCAAATTTCATTCAAATCCGTTCAGCCGTTTTTGCGTGATCGAGTAACAAACATCCAAACATCCGAACTTTCCCATTTATTATATTAGTAGGATGAATGTATGAATTTATTTATGTATTTATTGTATTTATAAAGCAGCAACATATTACACCATGCTGATTTTCATCCTCCTGCTGTCAGTGGTCCCACCGCCAGGGTCCACACAATACATTGCCTGCTGCCAGTGCCACACGTCACTCCTCCTCCTGCTGCTGCTGTATTTATCCTCCTGCTGTCAGTAGAGATGTCGCGAACCTCTGATTTTCGGTTCGCGAACCCTGTTCACGAACCTCCGCGGGAAATTCGGTGCGCAGAAAATTTCGCGAACCGCAATAGACTTCAATAGGGAGGCGAACTTCGAAAAATAGAAACAATTATGCTGGCCACAAAAGTGATGGAAACATGTTTCAAGGGGTCTAACACCTGGAGGGGGGCATGGCGGAGTGGGATGCATGCCTAAAGTCCCGGGGAAAAATCTGGATATGACGCAAAGCAGCGTTTTAAGGGCAGAAATCACATTGAATGCTAAATTGCAGGCCTAAAGTGCTTTAAAACATCTTGCATGTGTATACATCAATCAGGGAGTGTAATTAGAGTACTGCTTCACACTGACACACCAAACTCTCTGTGTAACGCACCGCAAACAGCTGTTTGCGTAGTGACGGCCGTGCTGGACTGGTGCGCACCATGGCGAGAGTGTAGGCCGTGGCGGTTTTAAAGCCCATATGGTCGCCGGACTGTGGTAGCTCAATGATAGAACAACAGTGACTGTCCAGCTGATCAAATTTGGTCTGACCACAATGAAGCAACAACCTTATTATCTTTTGTGTGCCACCCCCACCCGAGACACTCAAATAGCTGGCGGTCATTGCTTCATTGTGATACGCAAGCCCCTTCACCGCGGCAAGGTAATGATCACAAAGGGGGATGGGCACATGTACATGCCTTTTGTTTTTTTGTTGCAGCCGCCCACAGTGCAGCCAGAAAAATTAGGCAGGCATGTACACGCGTGAACTACGAATGCGTTGCTCGCGGCTAGTTTTCCGTGTGTGATTGTATGCATACAAATTTGCGCATTGTCAGGGGGAATGTGCGCATGGAGGAGTACCCAGTGTAAGCATTTGGGGAGGAATTAATGCGTGAAGTTTTCTGCGTGCTGGCATAGGCGTCCGCACACACTGCGCTTCGCACTGCGCGTGATTGCGTATTTTGACGCCTGGTCCGCGAGATGCATACGAAGCGAATGTTTGATTTCGAAGCCGTGGTTTGGCAAAGCATAATTGCGTAAAACTGCGCGTAGTTCCAGCGTGGCGAAGTTGACTGACTACGACCATCCCTGACGTGAACGCGACGCATGCGGACTATAAAGACGCATGTGAAGCGGACGTATACATACCTCCTTGTAATCTTCCTCCTTCTTAACTTTGTTTACATTATAAACTTAAAACGGCCACTGTTGCCATAGTGACAACATGCACACATAACGTGCGGTTGTCATGACTACGGAACACTGTAATGTTCAGAGCGGAAGTTCCCGTGCACGCACGACCTGCGGTCAGGCGTATGGTACGCCGCATGCAAATATATGTACGCCAGTGATGCGTACACGGTGTTGCATACTAATTTGATCTCCTATAGTACGCATGACAGGAGGTGATGCGTACTTTGTGTTGCATGCAAATTTGGGTTATCTACAGTACGCATGACAGGATGTGATGCGTGCGTTACGTTGCAAGCAAGTTTTAGGCCAACACATGCAAATAGGCTCATCTCTGACATACACAGAGAGGAGGGTAGGTCCCTCCCCTCCTTGATAAGATGCATGATCTGTATCTACCCTGTAACGAGCATGAATATAATGTGTGCACACACCCAGTCTGGGCTTTTCCCCCACCAGTCTTCAGTATAAAAACCTGTGCCTCACAAGGCAATTCAGCTCTGACTTGGGCAGTTGCTGCGGGAATTGCTACTGGTGGGGGGCTTGCACTTTGTAAATAACTACTGTATATATGTATAGCACTCTTTGAAAAAGCTGTAGGGTGAAACATGTTAGAGTTCCATATTGCAGCACTTTTGTAAATAGCACCTCATATCCACTCTGCAATCTCTCCAGTATTTTCACTTTGCAGCATATACCATACTACTAAGGGGCTCCCTATGCAGGTTATCAAGCCTGCATCTGAGCTTACCTGTTGTATATTCTGTATAGTATAGTAGGTTTACATGCGACCTCTATGTGGAATAGCTACACCACAATCGTTTTTGTGGGGGATCAGCAAAGACCTCCACATTATATATTGGTCTCTGCACTTATGAGAAGTGTTCTAACCTACTGAGGAGTAACCTGATACGCTTGTTCCCTCCTCTTGAGCAAATAGCTCTTTTAGATATTAAGTGACTTATCTGTGCTTTCTAGTACCTATAGGGCCTGTCCCTCTTGGACTTAGTGTTTGTTATATATTTCCTGGTACAAAATTTTCTCGGTCTGTGTTTGCAGGCATGTACACGCACCAGAGAAATCAGTATAGCGGCCGCTGCTAGCAGCGGCCTTAAAAATTCAGGAATCTGCCTAGAGTCCTGGACCCTGTTGGTGGTGGCGGAGAAGGCAAGCGGTCTGCAGGCAGAGATGCTGTGTGTGGGGACTGACTTAGTCTTCGGTCGTGCAGTAGCCCTCCAGGATCCATGCCTCATTCATTTTGATAAAGGTCAGGTACTGAACACTGTTGTGACTTAGGCGACTTCTCTTCTCAGTGACAATGCCTCCAGCTACACTGAAGGTCCTTTCTGACAGGACGCTTGCGGCAGGGCAAGAGAGAAGTTGTATGGCAAATTGGGACTCCTCTAGTCACAGGTCAAGCCTGTGCAACCAGTAGTTCAAGGGTTCATCGTCGCTGCTCGCAGTGTCTACATCCACACTCAAGGCCAGGTAGTCGGCTACCTGCCGGTCTAGGCGTTGGTGGAGGGTGGATCCGGAAGGACTATGGCGAGGCGTTGGACTAAAGAATGTCCGCATGTCTGACATCACCCTGAGATCGCTGGAGCGTCCTGTCCTTGCCTGCGTGGACTTGGGAGGAGGAGGATTACTGCCAGTGGTACCTTGATTGCGTTGTGCTGTCACATCACCCTTAAACGCATTGTAAAGCATCTTTGCCAGCTTGTTCTGCAAGTGCTGCATCCTTTCCGCCTTCTGTTGAGTTGGTAACAGGTCCGCCACTTTGTGCCTGTACCGAGGGTCTAGTAGAGTGGCCATCCAGTACATGTCATTCGCCTTGAGTTCTTTAATACGGGGGTCCCTCAACAGGCTGGACAACATGAAAGAGGCCATCTGCACAAAGCTGGATGCAGACGTACTCTCCATCTCCTCTTGCTCTTCCTCAGTGACGGGACGCAACTCCTCTTCCTCTCCACAGCCACGAACAATACCACGGGAACAAGGAGCAGCAGAAGCCCCCTGTGACGGCTGCCACGGTTGTTCTTCTTCCACCGCCTCTTCCTCCTCCACAGAAACACCTTCCTCATCATCATCATCAGAGTCTGACTCTTCTCCTTTCCCACACGACTCCTCTTCTTCCTCCTCCTCCTCCCCCCTCTGTGCTGCCGCAGGTGTTGTGGAAACATCTGGTTCGGATGTAAATCGCTCCCACGACTCCTGCTGCCATAACTGTTCTCGTTCACGCTCCTCCACAGCTGTATCCACCACTCTACGCACGGCACGATCCAGGAAGTAAGCGTAGGGGATCAAGTCGCTGATGGTGACCTCAGCACGACTCACCAGTTTGGTCACCTCCTCAAAGGGCTCCATGACCCTGCATGCATTTCGCATCAGTGTCCAGTTGTTGGGCCACAACATCCCCATCTTCCCAGATTGTGTCCTTGTACTGTAATTATACAGGTACTGGGTGACGGCTTTCTCCTGGTCTAGCAGGCGAGAGAACATCAGCAGGGTGGAATTCCAGCGAGTCGGGCTATCGCAAATCAGGCGTCTCACCGGCAAGTTGTATCTACGCTGAATGTCCGCAAAGCGTGCCATGGCCGTGTAAGACCGCCTACCCACACAACTTCCTGGACTGCTTCAGGACGTCCTCTAAGCCTGGGTACTTGGAAACAAATCTTTGCACGACCAGATTCAGCACATGTGCCATGCAGGGTATGTGTCAGCTTTCCCAAATTCAACGCGGAAAGGAGATTGCTGCCGTTGTCACACACCACGTTGCCGATCTCCAGCTGGTGCAGGGTCAGCCATTGCTCCACCTGTTTGTTAAGAGCAGCCAGGAGAGCTGCTCCAGTGTGACTCTCCGCTTTGAGGCAAGACATGTCTAAGACTGTGTGACATCGTCGTACCTGGCATGCAGCATAGGCCCTGGGGTGCGGGGGCTGTGTAGCTGGAGAGGAGATCGCGGCACCAGCCAAGGAGGAGGAGGAGGATGACGACAGTGAAGAGGATGTAGCAGGCGGAGAGGAGGTGGCAGGAGGCCTGCCTGCAAGCCATGTAGGTGTCACAAGTTGGTCCGCTGCGCAGCCATGTACTCCCTACTTGCTGCCATCGGACACCAAGTTGACCCAATGGGCTGTGTACGTAATGTAGCAGCCCTGCCCGTACTTGGCAGACCAGGCATCCGTGGTCAGGTGGACCCTTGACCCAACTCTCTTTGCAATAGATGACACCACTTGCCTCTCAACTGCACGTTGCAGTTTGGGTATGGCCTTTTGTGTAAAATAATTTTGGCCTGGTATCTTCCACTGCGGTGTCCCAATGGCTTGTCTTTTGGGTGCTGCTTTTCCTCAGGTGTTCTTGCCATAGCTGTTTGTGCCTTTTCTCCAGGTGCCTTCGTAAGGCACTTGTCCCTACATGAGAGTTGGCCTTTCCACGGCTCAATTTTTGTTGGCAGATACAACAGATGGCTTTGCTCCGATCAGAGACACTCATGTTAAAAAATTTCGAAACCACTGAGCCCCCTGGGGTGATGGCGCTACGGTGGCATCAGCAGTTGACGTTGAAGGGCATGTTGGCTGGCTGTCCATAGCTGGCGAAACATGGCGCCGGACACTGCCCCCAGCTGTTTCTGAGGACGAGCTCCCTCTGCTTCTTTTATGGAGTCTTCTCCTCCTACTCCTCTCTGACTCCCCCTCTGAACTGTCCCCCTGGTCATCTCCTCTATTGGGAACATACGTGGCATCCGTATAATTGTCATCATAATCCTCCTGCCCAGCTTTGCTTTCCTCAGACACCTCCACAACTGCACCAACATCAGGTGGTTCATCATCCCCCTCCTCACACGTTACATCCATACTATCGCCACCTAACTCAGACGTATGAGGTGGTGTATCTGCACCTTCATCTTGTTGTTGCAGTAGTGGCTGTGAATCAGTGATTTCACCACCACCAAATAACTCCTGTGAAGCGTCAAATGCAGCGGATGTGGTGCTTGTACTAGCGCTGGTGGCTGCGGGAAATGAGGTGTTCTGTGTTAAATAGTCAAGCACGTCCTGACAATCTTGGGAAGTGATGGCATGTGCCTTCTTCTGAGCACTGTACTTTGGGCCAGGTCCGCACAAAATCACAGCAACTCCACCTCGCACAGACCTGCCGGTGCCAGGTGGCCTTCCTCTGGGTCTTCCTCTACCTCTTCCTCTACCTGGTTTGTCCATTTTGTCCATCTCGGGAGTATGCTAGGTATATGCAGTGAGGTGGGTTCACTCAACACAACAGGTAGTTAGATGCGGTGAGCTGGGTTCACTGAACAATAAAAGTAGTTATATGCAGTGAGCTGGGTTCACTGAACAATAAAAGTAGTTATATGCAGTGAGGTGGGTTCACTGAACAATAAAGGTAGTTATATGCAGTGAGGTGGGTTCACTGAACAATAAAGGTAGTTTGTAACAATTGTGGAATTATTTCCGTGGTCAGCGCACAGGATGCGCGCTGACACTGCGGAAATCCTCCACAAGCGTATAATCTGAGAGAACCCAGCAATGGTGCTATGCACCAGTAGAGGGGAATTCCTGCTGGCAGATGGAGCTGTGGAGAACAGAGGAACAACCCCTCTGTACTGCCACAGATGCCAGATAGGAATTGTACGAGGGGAAGCAATGCAGGGCAAGATAGCCCTTAAAGAGAGAGAGCACGGAGACAGAATGTATGTGTGTCCACCAATCTGGTCGCCACCCCGCGACGGCGAACACATGACAGTGAAGACCAAGTGGGAAAGCAATCGCAAAAGATGGCGATTGCCAATAGCGACACAAGACAGAATAAGCACAGAGATGGGATGTATGTATGTTCACCAATCTGGTCGCCACCCAGCGACGGCGAACACACAACAGCGGAAACCAAGTGAGAACGCAATCACAAGAGATGGCGATTGCTAACAGCGACACAAGACAGAATAAGCACAGAGATGGGATGTATGTATGTCCACCAATCTGGTCGCCACCCAGCGACGGCGAACACACAACAGCGGAAACCAAGTGAGAATGCAATCGCAAGAAATGACGATTGCTAATGAGAATGAGCACAGGGACAGAATGTATGTGTGTCCACCAATCTAGTCACCACCCAGTGACGGTGAACACACAACAACAGAAACGAAGTGGGAACGCAATCGCAAGAGTGGCGATTGTTAATAGTGACACAAGGCCGAGCAGGACAGAGCACGAGAGTAGCAAGAAAGGCACAGCAAGCAACAACAATAGAACAAGTAAAATAACAAACTCTAGCTAAACGCGAACACCGCACTCATTCGCAACAGCGAAAACGTTTAAGCATGATCACCGCGCGATAGGCGCCCAGTGATAAGCGTGCCACCCTAACTAACCAAAGTTCACAAACACGAAAATAGAGAACGCGAACACTTGCTAAACAGTTACCTCACCGAGCCTACAGCAAGCGTTCATACCAGACAAGACAGACAGACAGATGGTGCTACCAGTAGCAACCGCTGCTCTGGCTAGCACCCCTAAGGCAGAATATAGAAGGAACCACCGCTGCTACCTCTAGAGCAGATGCGATCCAGACAGACAAACAGATGGAGCAGCCAGCAGCAACCGCAGCTCTGGCCTACACTCCTAGACAGACAGAACGATTTCCTGTCATCCACCGCTGGCGACAAGACAATTGAGGCAGAGAAACAGAACAAGGCAATACAAATAATACAACCTGACTGCACTAGAAGGGATGCCTAGTGCAGTCCCAAGGAATTACTCTAAGATAATCTTTAGCAAATGAAAGCAAAGGCTGACATTCCAGGTGTTAGCAGGAGCAAACCATCATGACCAGCAAAGGATCCTGGGAGAACATGGTATTTATACTGCAAGCCTTCAATGGAGGCAGCTAGGCAATTTGCATGACAAGTGTATGCAAATTCCTCAGTAGCAGAACAAGTCTGAAACTTGCAATGTAAAGACAGGTCTCTTTTCCAGAGACCTGCAGCCCTCAGACTTAAGGAATGGTCAAACAGCTGTCTGTCTGTGCAGACAACTGAGCGGATCTTTACATAGTTATATGCAGTGAGGTGGGTTCACTCAACAGTAAAGGTAGTTATATACAGTGAGGTGGGTTCACTGAACAATAAAGGTAGTTATATGCAGTGAGGTGGGTTCACTGAACAATAAAGGTAGTTATATGCAGTGAGGTGGGTTCACTCAACACAAAATGTAGTTATATGCAGTGAGCTGGGTTCACTCAACACAACAGTTAATTAGATGCAGTGAGGTGGGTTCACTCAACACAAAGCTAGGTATATGCAGTGAGCTGGGTTCACTCAACACAACAGGTAGTTAGATGCAGTGAGCTGGGTTCACTGAACAATAAAGGTAGTTATATGCAGTGAGGTGGGTTCACTGAACAATAAAGGTAGTTAGATGCAGTGAGGTGGGTTCACTGAACAATAAAGTTAGTTATATGCAGTGAGGTGGGTTCACTCAACAGTAAAGGTAGTTTTATGCAGTGAGGTGGGTTCACTCAACACAGAAGGTAGTTAGATGCAGTGAGGTGGGTTCAGTGAACAAGAAAGGTAGTTAGATGCAGTGAGGTGGGTTCACTGAACAATAAAGGTAGTTAGATGCAGTGAGGTGGGTTCACTGAACAATAAAGGTAGTTATATGCAGTGAGGTGGGTTCACTCAACAGTAAAGGTAGTTTTATGCAGTGAGGTGGGTTCACTCAACACAGAAGGTAGTTAGATGCAGTGAGGTGGGTTCAGTGAACAAGAAAGGTAGTTAGATGCAGTGAGGTGGGTTCACTGAACAATAAAGGTAGTTAGATGCAGTGAGCTGGGTTCACTCAACACAACAGGTAGTTAGATGCAGTGAGGTGGGTTCACTGAACAAAAAAGGTAGTTAGATGCAGTGAGCTGGGTTCACTCAACACAACAGGTAGTTAGATGCAGTGAGCTGGGTTTACTCAACAATAAAGGTAGTTAGATGCAGTGAGCTGGGTTCACTCAACAATAAAGGTAGTTAGATGCAGTGAGCTGGGTTCACTCAACACAACAGGTAGTTAGATGCAGTAAGCTGGGTTCACGCAACACACCAGTGTAATAGATAGCAGAGATGCCGCCGCAGCGGTAAGCGGCATGGCGGCTGTCTCCGCGTCTCAGCCGGCGGCCTTCGCCGCGCAGTTACATTGGGGAGTTTTGCCTGGTCCGTCAGTTGCACATAAACTGAGGGCTACGCGCGTGCGCGCCAGGCGACAGAACCTTTATGCGAATAGAAGGGGAGTCCGCTGATCGGCCGGTCAGCTGACTCAAGCAGTGCTCCTGATTGGTTGAGTGACTGGGGCAGCGCTGTGGGGCGCTCTCAGTATATATAGGACCTGCCTGTCAGTAGCTCCTCATCTGCTGTTGCGAATGCTACGTGTTAGCACTCAGACCTTAGTCATATCCCAAAGTGTGCTAGAACCAGCAGGAGCTGGGGATCCACACTTAGTCAGATTCTGTTGATAGCTAAAGTACTAATTGAATTGTATTATTTGTTATGACCTTCTGCTAGCCTTGACTACTCTTCTGCTTAATGATGCAGTACAGTCTTAATCACCTGCTCCTCAGGTGACCAGTAGCTGCAGTACAGTCTTAATCACCTTCTCCTCAGTTGACTAGTAACTACAGTACTGTCCTCAACACCTGCTCCTCAGGTGATTAGGAGTTGCAGTACAGTCTTGATCTCTTGCTCCTCAGGTGATCACCTGCTGCAGTACAGTCTGAATCACCCGCTCCACGGGTGATCAGTATACGTTGTCTTACTGTGCACCACTCGCTCCTCGGGTGAACTGATTACTAGTTCATCTGCATCTCCAGCTTGCTGGAGTGCTGATCCCTGTGTTCTATAGAGATATCTCCCTCGTCCAGCTTCTCTGGGGGAGTTGGTATCTCTATCTGTATTACTGTTGCACCAAACACCTATCTTTACATCTGGTTGTCCTGTGCCTCGCTATACTCGCATTATTAGTGATTCTGCAGATCACCACATAATCAGGTATAGTATCTGTATTATTGGTGATACTGCAGATCACCAATAATCAGAAAAATCTGTTCCTGCTGACACCAATCGTTACAACCAGGTAGTTAGATACAGTGAGCTGGGTTCACTCAAAACAAAGCTAGGTATATGCAGTGATGAGGTGGGTTAAGTAAATACAACAGGTACTGGGTATATGCAGTATTGGGTAGTACAATGTGCAGCTCCCTGTCACACACACAGGTAGTCACTGAATGTGCTGGGCTGCTGGCAGTGGCACACACAGTATGAATTAGCAAGTGTCATGATCGATGTTAGCACACAGAGAGAATCTGATTATTGGTGATCTGCAGTATCACCAAGAATGTAGATATATACCTGATTATTGGTGATCTGCAGAATCCCCGATAATACAGATATATTGCTAACCTCTGGGCACCTCAGCAAAAGAAACACAATAAAGACAGTAATATCACAGAAGTGTGGAAATATCCACCTCACGGTAATTCCTCAGAGGTGTGGTTATCTCTGAATGGGAACCTCGTGAGTGAGATCCTCTAACCAGGCTGAGTGAGGAATCTCGACCCCTAGCAGTAATCGTCTGCTTGGGGCAGGTGTCTCGGAGAGGCAAGCCTCAGAGATAACCCTCCAGTGGGAGACGTTCCACTGAAGGGAGAAAGGTCAGACAGGCAAGGGTTCGGCAACAGAGATGACGGCAGTGGTACTGGAGCGGAAGGCAGAAGAGTAATCGGTAAACGGGCAGAGGTCGGCAACAAGGATCAGATAGGCAAAGGTACAAGATCAGCAAGAGATAGAGTAGTCAGGGATAGCCAGAGTCAAAACACAGATCAATATACAATAATATTCCTAAGCTAAGGTGTGAAATCCTTAGTATCAACACCAGGGCACTGCACTAAGGTCTGAGCGTTAACACAAAAGTGTATTCACGACAGCAGACAACTTGCTACTGACTAGCAAGTTCTATTTGTAGCCAGAGAGCTACTCAGCGCCGCCCCCAGAGCCCCAGCCAATCTTGAGCATAGCTGGAGTCAGCTGACCGGCCTGGTCAGCTGACTCCTCTTCTGGAACAATAAAGTTCCTGTCTTCTCGCGCGTGCGCGCGTAATCCGCATCCTCTGAGTCGGCGAGAGAGTGGGGGACCCCCCAGGCAGCATGTGTGCGTCGGAGTCCGCCAAGCTCACGGACTCCGCCGCCTGCCCCACGCCACTCACCGGCAGGAGTGCAGAAGCCCCTGTCTGAGATGCGGAGCCCGCCGCCACATGCGTTCCGGCGGCGGCTCCGCTATCTCTCACAGCAAGGCTGTGTATGCAACAAAAGTGTCAGTTTGACACGCACACAAAAAAAAAAAAAACCCACAAAGAACAGGATTAGCTCTGAAAAGAGCTGTTGAGGGGTGCTATAAAAGCAATAATAATCAGCCAGGAGCAAGCTAAGCAGCCAAGAACCTAACTAATCTTTCCCTAGGAGAACAATCTGCAGCAGCTCGCCCTAGTCTGTCAAATAGCAGGCAGACGAATGAGCGTAATGGCCGGCGAGCCTACCTTATATAAGGGGGGTGGGGCTCCAGGGCTTAGTGTAGCCTGATTGGCTACAATGTGCCTGCTGACTGTGATGCAGAGGGTCAAAGTTGACCCTCATAGTGCATTATGGGGCAAATCAAACTTCCGCAAAAGTTCGCCTGGTGCAGGTGAACGTGAACCACCAAAGTTTGCCTGGAACCATTCGCTACACCTCTAGCTGTCATTGATCCCACCGCCAGGGTCCACACAATACATTGCCTGCTGCCAGTGCCACACGTCACCCCTCCTCCTACTGCTGCTGTATTTATCCTCCTGCTGTCAGTGGTCTCACCGCCAGGGTCCACACAATACATTGCCTGCTGCCAGTGCCACACGTCACTCCTCCTCCTACTGCTGCTATATTTATCCTCCTGCTGTCAGTGGTCCCACCACCAGGGTCCACACAATACATTGCCTGCTGTCAATGCCATACGTCACTTTTTTTTTTTTTTTTTAATTACACCTATTTCAATGTGATTTCCCTTTAAAAAAAAAAACGCATCCGAATTTCCGAACACAAATTTTTTACCGAATTTTGAGACCGACACCCAAACTAAATCCGAATCCGAACCGAATTTCATGGTCAAAGGCGAATTCGAATCCGAATGTCATGCGGACCCGAATTCGAATGTACCCGAACCGAATTTTGGTACATCTGAGCATGCCTGCTGCTATTGTTGGCCCATTCAGTCACAAGCATAATAGCACCTCCAGTGCATTAGTTTAGACTGTATTCTGATAGTACTGTTGCATTTCTCTGTGTGTGACATTACACAGCCCACTGATACCCACAGCTGTGCACAGTACTGCTATTGTTGGGCCATTCAGTTGCAGGCACAATAGCACCTCAAGTGTTTTTCCTTCCACTGTATTTTGTTAGTACTACTGTATTTCTCTGTGTGTGAAACTCAGGGGGGCGCCTCTAGCCATTTTGTCACTCCAGGCAAGAAAACCTGTGACCCCCCCCCCCCCCCCATCCTGTGGTGTCCCCCCCCATGAAAATAATTGTAATATGGCAATGTTTTATCCGAAAATAATCGTAACACAGCAATGTTTCATCAGAAAATAATCATAATGCTGCAATCCTTAGCTAGAAAATAATTGTAATGCAGAAATCTTTCACTAGAAAATAATCGTAATGTGTCAATCTTTCACTAGAAAATAATCCTAATGCGGCAATGGAATGTTTCATCAGAAAATAATCGTAATGCAGAAATCTTTCACTAGAAAATAATCATAATGCAGAAATCTTTCACTAGAAAATAATCCTAATGCAGCAATGTTTCATCAGAAAGTAATCATAATGCGGCAATCTTTCAGCATAAAATAATCGCAATGCAGCAATCCTTCACTAGAAAATAATTGTAATGCAGAAATCTTTCACTAGAAAATAATCGTAATGCAGAAATCTTTCACTAGAAAATAGTCACAATGCAGCAATCCTTCACTAGAGAATAATTGTAATGTGAAAATCTTTCACTAGAAAATAATAGCAATGCAGAAATTTTTAACTAGAAAATAATCACAATGCAGAAAACCTTCACTAGAAAATAATCGCAATGCAGAAATCCTTCACTAGAAAATAATCCTAATGCAGCAATCCTTCACTAGAAAATAATCCTAATGCAGCAATCCTTCACTAGAAAATAATCCTAATGCGGCAATGGTTCACTACAAAATAATCTTGTGGGCAGCATTTCACAAACAAAATCATGCGACCTGTGAAAAAAAGCATTTACTCACCTGCAGAAGTCTTTTCTCCCGGCGTGCAGCTTCCCTGGCTCTGGTTGTGAAAGTCTCACACTGACACAGGCAGAGAGCAGGGCTACGGGAAGATGGCGCCAAAAGCCCTGTACTGGAGACACAAATAGTCTCCAGAGCAGGGATTCAGACGCCATCTTCCAGTAGCCCTGCTCTGCCTGCCGGAAGACTCCACAGACTGAGGGGAGCTTCGGGGAGTGAACTGGCAGCGTCTATTAGTTCACCTCCTGGGGGGTCAGCACGGTCTCCCCGCCCACGGCAGGGCCCACCTCCTGCACAGCGCCCCAGGCAACCGCTTGGTTCAGCCTGGTGGACGAGACACCCCCGGTGACACTACACAGAGCCCATTGATACCCACAGCTCTGCACAGTACTACTGCTATTGTAGGCAAGTTAAGTTGCAGGCACAGTACCATTTCAGTGCATTTTTTTCACTTATTGCAGGCACATTACCCCAAAAAATGACAGGCAGAGGTAGGCCACCACACAGGGGACCTCGAGGTCATGCTACTGTGATTTCCTGTGGCCCTGGAAGAATGCTCAATGTTCAGAGGGCACGTACCATCAACAACCAAAATTCAGAGGATGTAGTTGACTGGCTTACACCGCACAAGTTATCTTCTACAGCTTCCGCACAGAACCTTAATGTACCATCCTCCTCCTGCTCTGAATCGGGCACTCCACAACAACTTATTACCACTCGCCCGGCAGCCACCACGACAACTAGCACCACAGGCACTCCTCTTGATATGTCAGAGGAGTTATTCCCACATTCGTTTGATGACTTTAGTGATGCACAACCATTATTGGCAGAAAATGAAGGAGATAAGGCTGTTACACCACCTGATATGTTTAAGTCAGGTGTCTGTACACACATGGACGTAAGGTGTGAGGGTTAACGATGATGATGTAGTACACATTGTTTGTGCCTTTTAGGTGTCTGATACAAGTGAAGCAGTTGATGATGATGACGAAAAGGAGCTAGCTAGTGGCACTGTTAGACAGCATGTATTGGCACCTGGGGTCAGCCAGCCAATGCCTGCTGTTGCCACCACCAGAATGTTGTCATTCTAAAGCTCACTAGTGTGGAATTTTGTGTGTGTGTGTCTGCCTCAGATAACAGTGTTGTCATTTGAAACCTCTTCCAAAGGAAACTGAGTCGTGGGAAGTACAACACCCACCTAGGGACAACTGTTTTGTGAAGGCACATGATGTTACATCACAAACACCTATGAGATGAACACATCAGGAAAAGCAGCACACAAACTCAAAACCTTCATCCTCCTCCTGGTCCAGCATCTTCAGCCACATCAACCTCTGCTGTCCTTGCCCCCTCTCAACCATCCTCCACTCTGCAGCCTCTCACCTTGAGCAGTTCCTGCTCATCTGCCCACAAGTCAGATTTCTGCCAAGGAAGTTTTTAAATGAAAGAAGCCACCAGGGTTGCTCACCAGGACCCCAAATGCGAAGTTTACCCGAAATAGTGTGATTTTTCAGGTTTGCCAAATGCGAAGCCGTACCCGAATAGGTAAAACCATGCTGAATCCGAATGCGAAGTTTCCCGAATGTGCGCACTCAAATTCGGCCAGATGATGCGGTGGGTTCGGGGTTCAGCTTCGGGGATGACGTCATTGGGCCAATCAGAAGTCCTCCAGCCGAGGACCTGGCAACCCTAGCAACCAATCAGAGGAGGGGAGCCTGGGCATCAATCTGAAAATGGCGCCTGTGAATAATGGCGCACGGCGTTGCCGCTAATCCGTTTGCCGCTTATTGCTATTTAACGTTAAAGCCTTATTGTTATTTAACGTTAAAGCCTTATTGTTATTTACCGTTAACACACAGAACCCTCTCTGTACCTATCCCTAACCCCTAAACCCCCCTGGTGGTGCCTAACCCTAAGACCCCCCTGGTGGTGCCTAACCCTAAGACCCCCCTGGTGTTGCCTAACCCTAAGACCCCCCTGGTGGTGCCTAACCCTAAGACCCCCCTGGTGGTGCCTAACCCTAAGACCCACCTGGTGTTGCCTAACCCTAAGACCCCCCTGGTGGTGCCTAACCCTAAGACCCCGCTGGTGGTGAATAACGTTAGTGCCACTATTGATAAATAACGTTAGTGTGTGCCACTATTGATAAATAACGTTAGTGTGTGCCGTTTTTCTTCTTTTTTCCCTGTGCGCCATTATTATGCAGTACTAACGATAAATAGCGATAAGCGTATCTTTTTAATGCGGCGCCATTCTTATGCATAGGCGCTGTGCGCCATTATTCACTGATCCCGAGCCTGGCCCTCCCCTCCTCTATATAAGGTGGCGGATATCTTGTGGAGCCACATACTTGTGTGACTGTGCTGGTACTGAGAGTATCTCCAGTGCTGTGCAGTGTCTGAGCGAGTGCTTTTCACTGCTAAACCTAGCGTTTTGCTTCCTAAACACCTCCTAAACACATTGATTGTACTCTTATATATTATTATTATTATTTATTGTATTTATAAAGCGCCAACATATTACGCAGCGCTGAACATTAATTTAGGTTACAGACAATATTTAGGGGTGACACAGCAATACGACAATACAGAATACAAGAAAACCAGATCACACAGCACAGTATGAGTACAAGGTAATGCTTAGTCAGTCACTGGAGGGGAGCATGGAGATTAGGCAAGTTAGGTTCACTCAGATGCATAGCATGGGTTCACAGTAATGGAGGTGCATGATCAGGTAGGACACAAAATGAGGAGGACCCTGCCCAAAGGCTTACAATCTAGAGGGAGAGGTAAGGACACGAACGGTAGGGGACCAGAGTTCATCTGTAGGTTTAGAGCACTTGTGAGGGGTAGTAGGCCAGAGTGAAAAGGTGAGTTTTGAGGGCTTTCTTGAAGATGTTGAAGGAGGGGGCTGCCCTAATGGGTGGAGGTAGGGAGTTCCATAGTGTTGGAGCAGCTCTTGAGAAGTCCTGGAGGCGTGCATGGGACTGGGTGATGCGGGGGGCGGTTAGGCGAAGTTCATTGGAAGAGCGTAGTGAGCGGCTAGGTGTGTACCTCTGAGTAAGATCGGAAATGTAGGTTGGACAGGTTTTGTGGACAGATTTGTAGGTCAGACACAGTATCTTGAATTTGATTCTGGACTGGATAGGAAGCCAGTGGAGGGATTCTAGGAGGGGATCTGCCGTGGTGGAGCGATGGGAGCAGTGGATAATTCTGGCTGCCGCATTCATGATGGACTGCAGTGGGGCTGTTCGAGTCATAGGGAGACCAGACAGCAGGGCATTGCAGTAGTCAAGGCGGGAAATTATGAGGGCATGGATGAGGAGTTTGGTGGTGGCAGAGGTCAGGAAAGGGCGAATCTTACAGATGTTACGAAGGTGGAAGTTGCAGGACTTTGTGAGGATTTGGATGTGGGAAGTGAAGGAGAGTGCGGAGTCCAGGGTGACACCCAGACAACGGGCTTGAGATGTAGGGCGAATGGTAGTGTGGTTAACAGTGACATGCACATCTGGGAGGTTTATGGATGGCCGAGGTGGGAAGATCATAAATTCCGTTTTGTCTAGACTTAGTTTCAGGAACCTAGCGGACATCCAGGAGGAGATGGCTGATAGGCAGGAGGAGACCTTGTCCATGGTAGTGGTGGATATGTCAGGGGTGTGGAGGTAGATCTGGGTGTCATCTGCATACAGATGATAGTTAAAACCCATGGAGGAGATAACCTTGCCAATGGACGATGTGTATAGGGTGAACAGTAGGGGGCCAAGGACCGAACCTTGGGGGACTCCCACCGAGAGGTGGTTGGGGGTGGACGAGGACTCATTGAAGGCGGTCGTGAAGGAGCGGTTGGAGAGGTAGGATGAAAGCCAGGACAGGGCGAGATCGTGAATGCCCAAGGACTGGAGGGACTGGAGGAGTAGGGGATGATCTACTGTGTCAAAAGCTGCTGAAAGGTCAAGGAGGAGGAGAATGGAGTATTTACCTTCAGCTTTAGCTAAGGCAAGGTCATTGACCACTTTGGTGAGAGCAGTTTCGGTTGAGTGGGCAGGCCGAAATCCAGATTGCAGTGGGTCTAGGAGTGAGTTGGCATTGAGGTACTGGGTCAGGCGTTTGTGAACCACACGCTCCAGGAGTTTTGAGGCAAAGGGGAGGAGGGAGATAGGACGGTAGTTGGAGGGTAGCGAGGGGTCGAGGGAGGGTTTCTTGAGCAGGGGTAGTACAGTGGCCTGCTTGAAGTCTGATGGGAAGATGCCTGTGGATAGGGAGAGGTTGAACAGGGTAGTGAGGACTGGGGCCAATTCCGTGAAGTGAGGCTGGAGTAAATCAGAAGGGATGGGGTCAAGGGGCGAAGTAGTGGTATGGGAAGTCTGCAGTAGGTGGTTGACTTCCTCGGTGGTAGTAGGGGTGAAGGATGTGAGGGGAGGATAGGGTGGAGGAGGAGCTGGTTGGGAGGGGGTGGGAGGTGAAGATTGGAGATTGGATATTTATATAGTTAGATAGTAATTTGATTGTTTGTGGTCAGCTAGTGTATAGTGTATACTGTGCTAGGCTGGTGTTAGTCTGTGTGCAGGCTAGGCCTGCTAGCCTAGGGCAGCCTTAGCCTACTACTAGCTTAGGTAGGTTAGGGATTCTAGTTAGTTGTGTACTTAGTTAGTACTAGTGTAGTTAATTATTTAGTACTGCTGTAGTCTGTTAGTTTATTAGCTTCAGTACTGTGTTAGTTAGTTACTGACTGTGTACACTGTACAGGCCAGCAAACATCTGTTGTGATCTGTGACAGTCATCAGCCCTATTGATTGATTGCGTCTGACCGTGTGTGACCGACTTTATTTGTCACCAACTGTCTGCGCCACACAACTTAGTTATTTGAAGTACGCGAGGGATGTATTAGTTACCTGCGTACGACTACTAGTACCCGTTCAGTTCATTTTTTCCACTGTTAGTGTGTGATTTTATTAGCTTCTGTACTGTGTGTAACAAATAATAGTTAGTCCAATCACAGGCCACCAGCATCCGTTGTGAGTGACCTGTGACTGCCACCTGCCCGACCGAATTGATTGATTGCGTGCGTCTGACCGTGTGTGACCGACTTTAATTGTCACCAACTGTCTGCGCCGCACAACTTAGTTATTTGAAGTACGCGAGGGATTTATTAGTTACCTGTGTACGACTACTAGTACCAGTTCAGTTAATTTTTTCCACTGTTAGTGTGCGATTTTATCAGCTTCTGTACTGTGTGTATTAAATATTAGTTAGTTACATCACAGGCCAGCATCCGTTGTGAGTGACCTGTGACTGTCACCTGCCCGACCCTATTGATTGATTGCGTCTGACCATGTGTGTCTGACTCTAATTGTCACTAACTGTCTGCCGCACGACTTAGTTATTGTAGTACGCTAGCGATTTATTAGTTACCTGTGTGCGTACTACTACTACTACTACTACTACTACTACTACTACTACTACTACTACTACTACTACTACTACTACTACTACTACTACTACTACTACTACTACTACTACTACTACTGTCTACTACTACTAGTACCCGTTCAGTTAATTTTTTCCACTGTTAGTGTGCCTGCTGCCATACGTCACTCCTCCTCCTCCTGCTGCTGCTATTGTATTTATTTATAAATTTATGAATTTATTTATGTATTTATTGTATTTATAAACCGCCAACATATTACGCCGCACTGATTTTCATCCTCCTGCTTTCTGTGGTCCCAACGCCAGGGTCAACAACACAATACATTGCCTGCTGCCATACGTGACTCCTCCTCCTCCTCCTGCTGCTGCTGCTGCTGTATTTATTTATTTATGAATGTATGAATTTATTTATGTAATTATTGTATTTGTAAAGCGCCAACATATTAAGCCACACTGGTTTTCAGCCTCCTGCTGTCTGTGGTCCCACCGCCAGGGTCCACACAATACATTGCCTGCTGCCACACATCACGCCTCCTCCTGCTGCTGCTGTATTTATCCTCCTGCTGTCTGTGGTCCCACCGCCAGGGTCCACACAATACATTGCCTGCTGCCGCACATCACGCCTCCTCCTGCTGCTGCTGTATTTATCCTCCTGCTGTCTGTGGTCCCACCGCCAGGGTCCACACAATACATTGCCTGCTGCCAGTGCCACATGTCACTCCTCTTCCTCCTGCTGTATTTATCCTCCTGCTTTCTGTGGTCCCACCGCCAGGGTCCACACAATACATTGCCTGCTGCCAGTGCCACATGTCACTCCTCCTCCTCCTGCTGTATTTATCCTCCTGCTGTCTGTGGTCCCACCGCCAGGGTCCACACAATACATTGCCTGCTGCCAGTGCCACACGTCACTCTTCCTCCTCCTTCTGCTGTATTTATCCTCCTGCTGTCTGTGGTCCCACCGCCAGGGTCCACACAATACATTGCCTGCTGCCACACATCACCCCTCCTCCTGCTGCTGCTGTATTTATCCTCCTGCTGTCTGTGGTCCCACCTCCAGGGTCCACACAATACATTGCCTGCTGCCAGTGCCAAATGTCACTCCTCTTCCTCCTCCTGCTGTATTTATCCTCCTGCTGTCTGTGGTCCCACCGCCATGGTCCACACAATACATTGCCTGCTGCCAGTGCCACACATCCCTCCTACTCCTCCTACTCCTGCTGTATTTATTCTCTTGCTGTCTGTGGTCCCACTGCCAGGGACAACACAATACATTGCCTGCTGCCAGTGCCACATGTCACTCCTCCTCCTCCTCCTCCTGCTGTATTTATCCTCCTGCTGTCTGTGGTCCCACGGCCAGGGTCCACACAATACATTGCCTGCTGCCAGTGCCACACGTCACTCCTCCTCCTTCTGCTGTATTTATCCTCCTGCTGTCTGTGGTCCCACTGCCAGGGTCCACACAATACATTGCCTGCTGCCAGTGCCACACGTCACTCCTCCTCCTGCTGTATTTATCCTCCGGCTGTCTGTGGTCCAACCGCCTGGGTCCACACAATACATTGCCTGCTGCCAGTGCCACACATCACTCCTCCTCCTCCTGCTGTATTTATCCTCCTGCTGTCTGTGGTCCCACAGCCTGGTTCCACAGCATACATTGACTGCTGCCATACATCACTTTTTTTGTTTTGTTTTTTAATTACACCGATTTAAATGTGATTTCCTTTTACAAAAAAAAAAAAAAAATGCATCCGAATTCCCGAACACAAATATTTACCGAATTTTGTTACCGACACCGGAACCGAATCTGAATCCAAACCGAATTTCGTGGGCGAATCCGAATGTCCTTCGGACCCGAATTCGGATGTACCCGAATCGAATTTTGGTACATCTGAGCATGCCTGATCTTTAGTACTACTGCATACCCCCATATGGAAAAAAATGACAGGCAGAGGCATAGGCAGGCCACCCCACAGGTTTTTTCAAGGTCATGCTGGTGTGATTTTGTGCGGCCCTCGACTAAAGTACAGTGTTTAAAAGGCACTTACCCTCAAACCCCAAGATTGTCAGGACATAGTTGACTTACTTGACTATTTAACACAGAACACCTCAGCTTCTGCATGGAACCATGCAGGGGCGTCTCTAGCCATTTTGTCACTCCAGGCGAGAAATCCTGTGGCGCCCCCCAAGCCCCCCCCCCCCCCCCCCGTGATTGCCCCCCAGCCCTATACCCCCCACTCCTGTGGTGAACACCACCCCCAAGACCCCCAAAAATCAAAATGCAGCAGCGCGTTTCACCCCAAAATACACTTATTGCGGCATGGGTTCACCAGAAAATAGTTGTAATGCAGCAGAGCGTTTCACCATATAATATACTTATTGCGGCATGCACTCACACACACCATGCACAGTACACACACACACACACACACACACGCACACAGTACACACACACTATACATGCACACAGACACACACTATACACACACAACATACACACTATACACAGTACACACACACACACTTTAGACACGCACAGTACACACACTATACTCACTACACACACACACTATACACCCACACAGAGCACACTATACACAGCATACAGTAGACATACACTACACTATACACACACACACTACACTATACACACACACACTACACTACACACACACACACACACACACACAC
This sequence comes from Hyperolius riggenbachi, assembly GCF_040937935.1. Lineage (NCBI taxonomy): Eukaryota > Metazoa > Chordata > Amphibia > Anura > Hyperoliidae > Hyperolius > Hyperolius riggenbachi. The sequence goes on along the minus strand of NC_090652.1, from coordinate 56,666,218 downwards.
ACACACTCACTATGCTGCTACCAGGGGAGGACTGGGACCTTCTGGCCTGGGGAGAAACACAAACTAGAGGCCCGTTATCATGGCAGCCTCAGCCCAAATTATGTCACACATTCACCCCATGTCATATATGCCAGTAATCACGTGGAGCGCCACTGCGGAAATACAGCAAGGACACTCTGTGAACAGTGTGACAGGTAAAGTACAGGCATCAGGGGGGCACAATACATTTTGAGGGACAACGGCCGGGGTTTCCGTCTTGTCTATAATTTGTGGTTATCGCACTCCATGATTATCACACCTGACAACCACATTGGCCCGAGATTTCCCAACATCTCAGATTGATACATTCAACCAATTTCCACCCACATTTTTTTATCCGATTTGCTAATATCAAAATGGTTGGTCAATCGGCTGTCAAGTCAACAGAAGTATGGCCACTGTAATTCCCTCAAGGCCAATCCCCCCACGCCCCCCCCCCCCCCCCACACACACACACACATACACCTACCTATGTCCTCCCCTTCACCACCATCTCTACTAATCCCGGTTTTCACTACCTTATAGTGTGTCTGAGCCCTTATGCAGAGAAATAACGAGGAGAGAAAAGCTGAAAGAGAGGGAAGAAGATATTTGCCTCACCAGGATTGCACTTTTATTTAGCTTTCCTGTATGAAAAGAAGACACAGACACTCAGCACTAGGGAAAGAGGGAAACAAAGGTGAATGAAGGAGGCTGGTGCACACCAAGAGTGCTTCAGAGCGCTTTTCAAATTTACAGCGATTTGAAAAGCGCTGGGCTAATGTTACCCTATGAGGGTGTTCCCACAGCAGTGTTGTGATTTTTTAAAATCGCAAACAAGCTGCAGGTAGCATTTATTGGAGCAATTCTTTCAAAAATCGCTTCACAAAGTCGAAATCGCAAATTGCTAGTGATTGCTATTGCGATTTTGTCGTGCACTAGCCCAGAGATAGGAGGAGTGGAGTGAGACTGAGAATAGCCTGAGATGGAGCAGAGAGCTTATCTGTATTGCAGTCCCACATTACACAGAGACTAGTTGCTGGTAATAGGACTGCTGTCCCTGCCAGTCTCCCACACAAGTCAGCAAGCAGCCCTCCTGGAGTCTAGAGACTGTCAAAACTTTTAAACCTGTTTAACACCTTGCAGTCATTTTAACAATGGGGAGAGACCAGACAGATTTTTTCCCATGGACCCTCCTCTGCATCATGCTGTGTATATTTACCAGCTTGCCTGCCCTCTAATTGCACTGTTATCAGCTAGCCAAGTGTTTCACATTGCCTTACAACAACAAACCTGAATACAGCAGACACAGGACCAACCCTAAATCACTGAATGAAAGGCGGCCTGGGGGGCAGTCAATGCCTGGCTGCTACACAGTCTCTACATCCACGCAGTTACCAGTAGCAGAGAGAGAGGGACTGAATAAATCTCAGGACTCAGGAGCTGATGCTGTACTTGGATCCCTGACTAGGATGAGTGCCTTCTCTCACTGACTCATTCATTACTGTGGTTCTTTGAATCATTGAGCTGAAGGAAATGAATGAATCAGTCAGTAAATCAGCTTTGAGTCGAGTCAGGCTGCTGCTGCTGCTGCTGTGTAACCTGATACCTGAGTGATCTGAGAGGCATTTCTTCTCTCACTACTCAGTGCAGAAATGCCCTTCCCTCCTCCTGTCGCCCTAGGCAAGAATTTATAGCTGCCTAATGGCTCAGACGCCTCTGGAACCATGACATATCTTCCTCCTCCTGCTCTGATTATGGCACTCCACAACTACTTACCACTCAGCCGGTAGCCACCACCACTACTACTAGCGCGACAACTGTTCAACTTGAGATGTCGGAGGAGTTATTCACACATTCCTGTGATGAATTTACTGATACCATTATTGGTAGAAGATGAAGGTGCTAAGGAGGATGTTACTCCAACTCATACTTCTCAGTTAGGCGTCACTACAGTACATTCATGGGGCTCGATTCACAAAGCGGTGCTAACTAGTGATGGGCGAACATCCAGATGTTCGGGTTCGGGGTGGTTCGGCCGAACATGCCCCCGATGTTCGGCATGTTCGGGCCGAACCCCGAACCCAACCCGAACATGTCCCTTTGGGGCCCCTATAGGGTCCCAGCATAAAGGGAGAGCATGCCCCAAGCGCGGGGGGGGGTCAGAAATGCCCCCCACCCCTCCCCGCTAAGCTCTCCCTTCTGCCGGTACCCTATAACATTAAATTTAAGCCCCCCAAAAGTACCCGAGGAGGAGGGCAGGAAGAGGGCAGCCGGAGATCCTAGGCGCTAGCTAGTACCCTCTGGTACTTCTGCCCTCTCTTGACGCACTTCCTGTTTACTATTGAAGTCGCATCAAGAGAGAGCAGAAGTACCGCGATGACGCGAACGAGGGTACGCGTCATCTACATGATGACACGTACCCTCGTTCGCGTCATCGCGGTACTTCTGCTCTCTCTTGACGCGACTTCAATAGTAAACAGGAAGTGCGTCAAGAGAGGGCGGAAGTACCAGAGGGTACTAGCGCCTAGGATCTCCGGCTGCCCTCTTCCTGCCCTCCTCCTCAGGTACTTTTGGGGGGCTTAAATTTAATGTTATAGGGTACCGGCAGAAGGGAGAGCTTAGCGGGGAGGGGTGGGGGGCATTTCCGACCCCCCCCCCGCGCTCGGGGCATGCTCTCCCTTTATGCTGGGACCCTATAGGGGGCTATGTTCGGCCGGACACGGCTGTGTCCGGCCGAGCAAAGAAGGCCTGTTCGGGTTCGGGCAGCGTGCCCGAGCACCCTCCCGAACACCGGGGGGTGCCGAACCGAACCCGAACAGGCCAAAATCCGGGTGAACCCACCCATCACTAGTGCTAACCCAGTTAGAGACTTTAGGCATGATAAGCATTTCACCACGCTGGTGAAAAGCCAGTTTAGGCGTGATAAGTTTAGGCGTGATAAGTTTAGATAAGTTTAGATTGCGCGCAAAGTCCCGCACGCAAAGCAGCACCATTAAACTCTATGCGAAGTGCACCAGACTTTGCTAGCGCAAAACTTTTGATCAGCTGTGCACTGCTATAGTTATCATGCCTAAACTTATCACGCCTAAACTTATCACACCTAAACTTATCACACCTAAACTTATCACGCCTAAACTTATCATGCCTAAACTGAGTTTAGGCGTGATAAAGGGCTTTTCACCAGCGTGCTAACTGTTAGCACCGCTTTGTGAATCAAGCTCATAGACATAAGGGGCTTGATTCACAAAACCGTGCTAACTCATAACACATTTGCGCTAGCATTTTGCATAACAGTTTATGCGTGCTAATGCAAATTTTACACCGAACGCATGTTATGTCCAGGGGTGCTCATCCGGATTTCAGGTATCCGGGTATCCGACCATTTTTACCCTATCCGGCCGGATCTGGATTACAGTTAGTTGGGCAGATATCCGGATAGCTATCTGCAGATAGTTTTACCACCGACCCGGATATCTGCGGATTTCTCCCAGATATCCGAACCCGGAATACAGGTTCAATAGCAAAAACCACTACCTCCTCCTTCTCCTGCAGGGATTTGTAGTATGTCAGAAGCAAGCTCACATACCTTGGCCGGGAATTGAACTCAGATCCACTGCTTGGAGGGCAGCTATGTTCACCACTATACCAACAACCACACACACAGCAGAGTACAGCACTTTGAAGTCTGGAAGATTCCAGGGCAAGGGTGGGAAGGATGAAAAGCTAGGTGGCCATGCAACCATTCCTGCTAACCTAAAGCTTACTTATAGACAGTCATACGAGACACATGCCGGGTGCAGGGCTGTGTGGTGACTGATCATATAGACAGTCATACGAGACACATGCTGGGTGCAGGGCTGTGTGGTGAGTCAACACATTGGCTTAAGACTTTACCAAATCCAATGCTCCAATATGGGGAAGCTTCTCTGTTTGCTGTTTGCTGTGTTTTTTTTTTTTTTTTTTTTTTAAGTGTGGTGTCACAGTTCACTCATCTCTTCAACCACAAGAAAAGCCCAGGAGTAGTCTTAGCTACCGTAATATCTATGTTACGGCAGGGCCCTTATAACACTTTCTCTTACAGGGCTATGTAAACCGTTTTGCCCATGCGATAAAGCGAGGTGCAAAAATGAAATCATACCTAGCAGAGGTTGGTTTCAATCCATGAACCTCTGGGTTATGGGCCCAGCACACGCCTGCTGCACCACTCTGCAATCTGCTTACATTTGTATACAATCTTCAAGTTTAAGAAGGGTTCATTAGTTCCCTTCACAAAACACAAAGCCATTCCTGGATAGCTTTGTGTTTTGTGAAGGGAACTAATGTACCCTTCCTAAACTTGAAGATTATATACAAATGTAAGCAGACTGCAGAGTGGTGCAGCAGGAGTGTACTGGGCCCGTAAGCCAGAGTTTGATGGATCAAAACCATCCTCTGCTAGGTCTGATTTCATTTTTGCACCTTTATCGCATGGACAAAACGGTTTCCATAGCCCTGTAAGAGAAAGTGTAATAAGGGCCTTGCCGTAACATAGATATTACAGTAAGTCTACTCCTGGGCTTTTCTTGTGGTTGAAGAGATGAGTGAACTGTGACACCACACTTAAAAAAAAAAAACACAGCAAACAGAGAAACTTCCCCATATTGGAGCATTGGATTTGGTAAAGTCTTAAGCCAATGTGTTGACTCACCACACAGCCCTGCACCCAGCATGTGTCTTGTATGACTGTATATATGATCACTCACCACACAGCCCTGCACCCGGCATGTGTCTCATATGACTCTCTATAAGTAAGCTTTAGGTTAGCAGGAATGGTTGCATGGCCACCTAGCTTTTCATCCTTCCCACACTTGCCCTGGAATCTTCCAGACTTCAAAGTGCTGTACTCTGCTGTGTGTGTGGTTGATGGTATAGTGGTGAGCATAGCTGCCCTACAAGCAGTGGACCTGGGTTCAATTCCCAGCCAAGGTATGTGAGCTTGCTTTTGACATACTACAAATCCCTGCAAGATGAGAGAGTGAGGGTGAGGGTATGTTTTTAGCTTCTAAAACGGGATAAGAAGCCTTAAAAAGACTATTTCCGGTTTTCAATTCGGATATCCAAATATGGCCAGATATTAGGGTCGGATACCCGAATTCAGTTCGGGTATAAAAATGTCAAATTCGGATATCCGACCCAGATTGGATATCTGGATACCCGGATCAATTCGGGTATTAAAAGATACTACCCAAGCATCCCTTGTGCCGCCTTTTCATGCAAAAATTTGTGTTAACGTGTGCAAACTGTTAAACACGCACAAAATGCTAGCGCAACCATGCTATGAGTTAGCACAGTTTTGTGAATCAAGCCCATGGTGTGAGGATGTTGATGAACTATCCGTTGTTGGTGCTGTTTTGGAAGTGTCTGAACGAGCGAAGCTGTGGATGATGATAATGATGTGGGCATGGATGTGCCCGGAAGAAGAGGTGAACAGGGGGACAGTTCAAAGGGGGAGACAGAGAGGAGGAGGAGATGAGTTGTTGTAAGCAGCAGGGGGAGCTCATCGCAAACAGCTCATGGCAGTGTCCGATGGCATGTATTGGCACCTAGGTTCAGCCAGCCACCACCAGAATGACGTTATTCCCGAGCTGACCAGTGTGGCATTTTTTTTGTGTGTCTTTGCCTCAGATTACAGTGATGCCATCTGTAATCTCTGCCAATGAGTGGAAAGTGGAACACCTACCTAGGGACAACTGCTTTATGAAGGCGCATGATCTCCCATCACAAACACCAATAGAATGACCACATGAGGAAAAGCAGCACACAAATGCAAAGGCACCTCCTCTTCCTCCTCCCGGTCCAGCATCTTCAGCCGCTTTAACCTCTGCTGCCCTTGCACCTTCATAACCACCCTCCTCCACTTAGCCTCTCTCCCTGAGCAGTACCTGCTCCTCTGCCCACAGCCAGGTGTCTGTTAAGGAAATATTTGAGCGGAAGAAGCCAATGTCTCTGAGTCACCCCCTTGCCCGGCATCTGACAGCTGGCTTGTCGGAACTGTTAGCCCGCCAGCTGTTACCATAAAAGCTGGTGGAGTCTGAGGCCTTCTGTAAATTTGTGGCGAGTTTGACACCGCAGTGGAAGATACCAGGCTGCAATTATTTTTCCAAAAAGGCGATACCCAAACTGTACCGTGATATTGAAAGGCAAGTGGTGTCATCTCTGGCACACAGCATTGGGTCAAGGATCCATCTGAACATGGATGCCTGGTCTGCAAAGCACGGTCATGGCATCCTCCGCCAATGTGCTGTATTACTAATACAAAACGGCACATTGGGTAAACCTTCTGACCGCTGGCAAGCATGGAGTACGTGGCTGTGCAGCCTCCTTCTACATCCTCTTCGCTGCTATCCTCCTCCTCAGCTGAGTCCTACTCTACTGCTGCTCTCTCCTTTTTAACTGCACACCCTCAGCTCCCAAGGGCCTATTTCGCATATCAGGTACGACGGTGTCACGCCGTCTTGGACATGTCTTGCCTCAAAGCCGAGAGTCACACCAGACCAGCACTCCTGGCTGCTTTTAACAAACAGGTGGATCAGTGTCTGACCCCACACCAAGTGGAGATCAGCAAAGTGGTGTTGTCGGCTTTGAATTTGGGCAAGCTGACACGTGCCCTGCATGGCACATGTGCTGAATCTTATTATCCAATGATTTGTGTGCTTTAACGATTGGTGTTAGCAAGAACAAAGTTTCTGATTATCAGGTGATCTGCAGTATCACCGATAATACAGATATATACCTGATTATATGATGATCTGCAGAATCACCAATAATACAGATATATAGATACTGATGTGTTAGCTGAGCAATGCTAATATGCCACTAAGAAGTGACGTAACCTAATCACACTTTAATGCACTAAGTGTAGTGATTGGTGTAACAGTAGTACTGGCAGTATTTGCACTACATCACCGGAGGAGCTGGTGGGCACTACCCGTACTGAACCTCTCACCAGAGACAGGGGGTCCCTGGTGAGAGTAGAATGGTCAGACAGATCAGATCGGCAACAGACAGACAGGTCAGGTACAGAATTGGCAGACAGAGACAGAACGAGTATCAGGCAAGGTTGGCAACAGGATCAGATGGGCAGAGGTACAAATTCAGGAGACAGAGACAGAACGGTAATCAGGCTAGGTTTGGCAACAGGATCAGATAGGCACAGCCAGGTACATAATCACTGAGAGTAAGATTGGTCAGAACTAGCCAGAGTCATACACAGATAATCAAGCAATAATAACAGTAGTAATAATAATTCCTAGTCTTGTGTGAAATCCTTGGTTTCCTCCCAGATCAAAACACACCAGAACTATCTAAGGTCTGAGCGCTAACACAAAGTATTCACGACTGCAGACAACTTGCAAGTGAAGCCGAGAGGCTTAAGAAGCGGAGGAGACCCCCAAGGCATGCCCACCAGCCTCAGCCAATCAGGAGCGGCAAGCGTGCCCTCTGACGTCAGCCGACCAGCCGGTCAGCTGATGCGCCTCCTCCTGGCATAAAGATCCTGACGCGCTAATGTACCCCTGAGCCCAGCAGAGACACGCGTCCTTGGTGTACTAGATGCCTTGGACGCGGAAAAATCAGCAGGCAGGGACCCAGCGCAGCCGACATACGATTACTCCCCACACCGTCCTCGGCGTGCTAGAGGCCCGAGGCACAGGGAGACTGGCAGGCAGAGAACCAGAAGCAGCTGCGGTGGTACTGCTATCCACCGCAGCTGGCATGTCACTATTCATTACAGTACCCCCCCCTTGAGGCGTGGACTCCGGACACGTACCACACGGTTTCTCAGGGTGTAGTTCATGAGAACTTTGCCTTAATTCCTCAGCATGCATGCGATGAGCTGGCACCCAAGATCTCTCCTCAGGCCCATACCCCTTCCAGTGCACCAGATACTGAATAGAGTTGCGCACCCTACGAGACTCTAATATCTGCTCAATCTCATACTCGGGTTCTCCATCTATCACCACGGGGGGGGGGAGGAATCCACATGCACTGCAGGCTTCAAAAGAGACACATGAAAAGACTTCCCACATCTCATTCTGGAAGGCAGAGTTATCACATGTCACATTGTTAACTTTCTTGGATACCGGATATGGGCCTATAAACCTAGGGTCGTCTAGCTTGGCTGAGGGCTGTTTCAAGGCCAAGTGCCGTGTAGAAACCCACACCATATCCCCAGGAACAAATTCCCATTCTGCAGACCGCTTCTGGGTCACAAAAGCCTTTTCCAAATTTATTTTTACCATAGCCCAGATGTCCCTCAAAGACCTCTGCCAATCTTCCATAGCAGGGAGAGAAGAGGACACCACAGGTAACGGAGATAACTTAGGCGATCTCCCTGAGACCACCTGAAAGGGGGAGAAACCGGAAGAGGCACTCTTCAGATTATTATGTGCGAATTCCGCATATGGCAAGAATTTCGCCCATTCCAACTGAGCATCAGCCACATAGCATCTGAGGAACTGCTCAAGTGACTGATTGACTCTCTTGGTTTGCCCGTTGGTCTGTGGGTGGTAGCCTGAGGAAAATGATAAATTCATTCCTAGATGATGACAAAATGCCTTCCAAAACTTGGACACGAATTGGACTCCCCTATCTGACACCACATTTTCCGGTATCCCATGTAACCTAAAAATGTGATGGATGAAGAGATCCGCCAGTTCCTGAGCTGAGGGGAGTCCGTCCAATGGAATAAAGTGAGCCATTTTGCTGAATCTGTCAACTACCACCCAGATGACAGTTTTACCCTCTGATCTAGGAAGTTCCCCACAAAATCCATAATGGGTCCACGGTTGCTCAGGCACCGGCAAAGACTGAAGTGTGCCCACCGGCGCCTGTCTGAACGGTTTGTTCGTGGCACAAACTGAACAATCTCTGATGAACTCCTTACAATCTGTTACCAGGGACGGCCACCACACACACCTAGTGAGCAAGTCCTGTGTTCTAGCCACTCCAGGATGTCCTGCATTCTTATGTGCATGAAACAATTGTAAAATCTGCAACCGGAAATGCATAGGGATGAACAGTACCCCATCTGGTTTCCCTTCTGGAATATCTCTTTGATAAGGACTCAAAGCAGACAACCAATCCTCCCATGTGTCGGTGGCTGCTATGACAACTTTCTCGGGCAGGATATTCTCCGGGGCTGGTGGCTGTACTGTCTCAGGCTCAAAACATCTAGACAGAGTGTCTGCCTTGATGTTTTTACTTCCTGGTTTGTAAGTAATGACAAACCTGAACCTCGAGAAGAATAAGGACCAACGGGCTTGTCAGGGACTAAGCCTCTTGACCCCCTCGATATATTCTAAATTCTTATGGTCTGTATAGACCGTGATCATATGCTCTGCTCCTTCGAGCCAATGGCGCCATTCCTCAAACGCGAGTTTGACCGCCAAGAGCTTGCGGTTCGCAATATCGTAATTTCTCTCGGCTGGAGAGAATTTCCAAGAAAAAAAAGCACATGGATGCAATCTGCCCTGAAGACCTGAGTGTTGGGACAGCACAGCCCCAACCCCTACTTCAGACGCATCCACCTCCACGATAAAGGGAAGACTGATATTAACATGCCGCAAAATGGAAGCGGAACAGAACAATTCCTTCAATGTTGCAAAAGCAGCATGTGCTTCCGCCGACCAATTGTAAGTGTCTGCCCCCTTTTTGGTAAGTTCTGTGAGGGGTGACACCACAGAGGAAAATCCTTTAATAAACTTCCTATAGTAGTTGGCGAATCCAAGGAACCTCTGGAGTGCCTTCAACCCCAAAGGTTGTGGCCACTCCAGTACAGCAGATACTTTACTGGGGTCCATGGTGAGACCAGCAGTAAAAATGACATAACCCAAAAAAGGAACTTCAGAGACTTCGAAGAGGCATTTCTCTAGTTTTGCATATAGAGAGTTCTGTCTCAGTTTTCTTAACACATACTTCACATGTTCCCTGTGTTCAGCTAAACTGGGTGAAAAAATGAGTATGTCCTCCAAGTAAACGAGGACAAACTGCCCTAAAACCTCCCGGAAGACCTCATTGATCAATTCTTGGAAGACGGCTGGAGCGTTACATAACCCGAAGGGCATAACCAAATATTCATAGTGCCCGTCGGGCGTGTTAAACGCCGTCTTCCATTCGTCACCCTCCCTTATGCGGACCAGGTTGTATGCCCCTCTGAGATCAAGTTTGGAAAAGATTCTGGCATTAGTAACCTGGGAAAACAAATCATCTATCAGAGGGAGTGGATAACGATTATTTACAGTAATTTTGTTTAACCCTCTGTAATCAATACATGGCCGAAGGCCACCGTCCTTCTTTTGCACAAAAAAGAAACCTGCTCCGGCTGGAGACTGTGAAGGACGGATGAACCCTTTAGCCAAATTTTCTTTAATGTACTCCTGCATAGCAAGTTTCTCAGGGCCAGACAGGTTATACAAATGGCCTCTAGGGGGCATACAACCTGACCTCAACTCAATAGCACAGTCAAAACTTCTATGTGGCGGAAGTTTATCTGCGGCTTTGGGACAAAAGACGTCAAGGAAATCATTATAATGTGCGGGCAACCCTTCCATCTGAACCTTGGTGGCACAAACAGCAACTTTCTCCAGACAATGATGATGACAGTGAGATGACCAGCTTAATAGCTGACCAGAACTCCAGTCAATCTGAGGGGAATGTTGTTGTAGCCATGGCATACCAAGAATCCCTGTAGAAGTAGCCATTTTGAGCACAAAGAACTGTATTTGTTCTTTATGAACTACCCCCACTTGGCATAATAATACAGGAGTCTGTGACAGAGGTTGTTTCCCCTGAAGTGGAGAGTCATCCACTGCAGTTACAAAAATCTGTCTGTCTAGGGAAACAACGGGAACTCCCAATTTCATTGCAAAGTCAGAGTCTATGAAATTGGCTGCGGAGCCCAAGTCTATGAATGCCTGGGTAGATAAGACTCGATTCTCCCAGGTAATAGAACACGGGAGCAGCAGACAATTTTCTTTTAGAGGTAAGACAGGCTCGCCTAGGGTAGTACCTCTAGCTACACCTAGGCGGCAGAGTTTTCCGCCTTCTTGCGGCAATTCTGTACCACATGGCCCTTCTCTGCACAGTACAGACAAAGTCCCTCAGTTAATCTCCGCCTCCTCTCTACCCCCAACAATTTCGAATGTCCGATCTGCATCAGCTCATCCCGGGGAAGAGAAGGAGACGGTGAGGACCTGGCAACAGGTATTGATCTCCCCGAGAGTCTACCTCGGGTTTGTCTCTGATAACGGACCCGACGATCTATCTTAACCGCCAATGAGATCACGTCGTCAATGGATTTGGGCTCAGGATGACTTAACATAAGGTCCGCCACTGCATCAGATAACCCTGTCAAAAAACTGTCTAGTAAAGCAAACTGTCCCCACCTAGCTGACGTAGCCCATCTTCTAAACTCAGCAGCGTATACCTCGACAGTGTTATGCCCTTTCGGAGGGTTTTAAGTTTCCTTTCCGTGGTCACCGCTATATCGGAATCGTCATATATAACTGCCATGGTTTTAAAAAATTGCTGTACAGAGGTCAGGGCCTCATGACCAGTGGGAAGGCTGTAAGCCCATGTCTGTGAATCCCCGGATAACAGAGTTTTGGTAAATGTCACTCTCTGGCTTTCTGACCCTAAAGATGTAGGTCGTAACTCAAAATAGGAAAGGCAGCGGTTCCTAAAATTCTGAAAATCCGACCTATGCCCTGAAAACCTTTCAGGGAGAGGTATTCTCGGTTCCATAACCACAGGGGATGGCACTGGTGCATTAGTTGTCTGAAAGGTCCGTACCACTTCAGATAACTGGTTGATCTGTGTCTGTTGAGCGCTAACCGTGGTGGTTAGGCCGTTAACGGCCGTGGTTAACAGTTCAACCTGATTGCGCAGTGCATCCATAGACATTTTGGTCTGCTGTTCTGTAACGATTGGTGTTAGCAAGAACAAAGTTTCTGATTATCAGGTGATCTGCAGTATCACCGATAATACAGATATATACCTGATTATATGATGATCTGCAGAATCACCAATAATACAGATATATAGATACTGATGTTAGCTGAGCAATGCTAATATGCCACTAAGAAGTGACGTAACCTAATCACACTTAAATGCACTAAGTGTAGTGATTGGTGTAACAGTAGTACTGGCAGTATTTGCACTACCTCACCAGAGGAGCTGGTGGGCACTACCTGTACTGAACCTCTCACCAGAGACCCTGGTGAGAGTAGAATGGTTAGACAGATCAGATCGGCAACAGACAGACAGGTCAGGTACAGAATCGGCAGACAGAGACAGAATGAGTAGCAGGCAAGGTTGGCAACAGGATCAGATGGGCAGAGGTACAAATTCAGGAGACAGAGACAGAACGGATCAAAGAACACTGGAACTATCTAAGGTCTGAGCACTAACACGAAGTATTCACGACAGCAGACAACTTGCAAGTGAAGCCAAGAGGCTTAACCACTTGAGAACTGTGGTGTTAACCCCCCTAGTGACCAGGCTATTTTTACTTAATTGGGCCTTTACTTTAAGGCAAAGCTGCAGGCCCGTACAACTCAGCTCACAAGTGATTCCCCCCTCCTTTTCTCCCCACCAACAGAGCTCTCTCTGTTGGTGGGGTCTGATCATCCCCACATTGTTTATTTTTTTTAATACATATTTATGTTTGTTATTTTTCAATAAACTTTAATTTATTTATTTTTTACCTTCCCTCCCTCCCTCCCTCCCTCCCTCCCTCTCTCTCCCCTGCTGGCCAATCACGCTTCTGCCTATGAGAGCCGATTGCTCTCTTGTCCTCCAGGGGGACAGCCGTGTCACACGGCTGTCCCCAGTACAGAGCTGCTGCTGATCGCAGTGCTGTACAAAGCAGTTAGACGGGCGAATCCGCCATCTAATAGTCTCCCGAGTGGTGATCGCCACACGGAGACTGAAGGTGGGGCGGAGCTCCGCCCCCCGAGCAGGAGATGCACGCGCAGCGTGCGCGCAATCTCCTGCTAACCCCATAGAGGACAGTTCTCGCCAATGGGCGTGGAGTGGTCCTGGGGCTGCCGCACTGCGCACGCCAATTGGCATGGAGCAGTCGGCAAGTGGTTAAGAAGCAGAGGAGACCCCCAAGGCATGCCCACCAGCCTCGGCCAATCAGGAGCGGTGAGCGTGCCCTCTGACGTCAGCCGACCAGCCGGTCAGCTTACGCGCCTCCTCCCGACATAAAGATCCTGATGGTGAGCGCGCGCACTCGCTAATGTACCCCTGAGCCCAGCAGAGGCACGCGTCCTCGGCGTACTAGATGCCTGGGATGCGGAAAAATCAGCAGGCAGGGACCCAGCAATGACCGCGGTGGACCCACCGTCCACCACAGCCGACATGCGATTACTCCCCACACCCGTCCTCGGCATGCTAGACGCCCGAGGCGCAGGGAGATTGGCAGGCAGAGAACCAGTAGCAGCTGCGGTGGTACTGCTATCCACCGCAGTTGGCATGTCACTGTCCATTACATGTGCAAGTTCCCAGGTGTACGGGAGGTCCTAAGGTAGTCCAGGAAGGTGTGTGGGCATTTCAGGCATTCCTACATGGCCATGGTGCGCTTCTCTGATATTCAGCAGCAAAAGAACTTGCCAGTGAGGTGCTTGATTTGCCATAGCCCGACTTGCTGGAATTCAATGCTCCTCATGTTCAATCACCTGCTACAACAGGAGAAAGCTGTCAACGTGTATCTGTACAGCTGTAGCTGCTAGGGCAGCCTCAGAGGGGTAGCAGGAAAATAGGGCGCAGGCAGCTAGTGGACAAAAAGAGTGCCGCCATTCACTCCCATAATAAATATTGTTTAATGGGCAACGAACAGGTAAAAAGGGTGCCGGAGAATAATAATGTTTTACAAACTGCACCCGGACATTTTTAATGTTTTATAACTGTGCTTGTGATGATTTACGTTTAGAAAATGCACCCGTCACGAATAACATTTATAAAAATACTAAACATATTTATCCTATTTAACTGAAACAATATTTAATATGCTATCCCTTACTGTTTGTAAAACATTATTATTCACAAAATAAAGAGATCAGTACATAACGTAAATTGCAATATATTTTTTACAGTCACTATTTGTAAAAAGTTATTATCCACATAATAAAGTAATCACTAAGGGGGTGGTTAGGGTTAGGCACCACCATGGGGATCTTAGGTTTAGGCACCATCAGTAGAGATGTAGCGAACATTTCGCCAACGAACTTTGGTGGTTCGCATTTGTCTAGGGAAAGCAAACTTTTGCAGAAGTTCGGTTCTCCCCATAATGCACTATCAAGCAGAACTTTGACCCTCTACATCACAGTCAGCAGGCACATTGTTGCCAATCTTCCAGGGAATTGTAGGCTTTTAAAAGCCAGCTTACATACCTTGACCAGGAATTGAACCCAGGTCTTGGCCAGGAATTGAATCGAGGTCTAAGTGTTGGGAAGTCAGCTGTCTTAACCGCTATACCACAACCAACACTACATACTGAAAACAGCCTAGCATGTACCATTATGATATATCCCAGAGAAAAATGAGCTTGCTTAAAGATTTGTAGGCTTTTAAAAGCCAGCTTGCATACCTTGGCTGGGAATTGAACCCAGATCTGAGTGCTTGGTAGTCAGCTCGGGAGACTATTAGACGGCGGATTCACCGTCTAACTGCTTTGTACAGCACTGCACTCAGCAGCAGCTCTGTACTGGGGACAGCCGTGTGACATGGCTGTCCCCCTGGAGGACAAGAGAGCGATCGTCTCTCATAGGCAGAAGCCTATGACAGCCGATCGCGTGATTGGCCAGCAGGGGAGAGGGAGGGAGGGAGGGAAAGTAAAAAACAAAAATTTTAAAGTTTATTGAAAAATAACAAACATAAATATGTATTAAAAAAAAATTAAACAATGTGGGAATGATCAGACCCCACCAACAGAGAGCTCTGTTGGTGGGGAGAAAAGGAGGGGGGAGTCACTTGTTTTTCTCTAGGATATATGATAATGGTACATGCTAGGCTGCTTTTAGTATGTAGTGTTGGTTGTGGTATAGTGGTTAAAACAGCTGACTACTAAGCACTCAGAGCTGGGTTCAAATCCCAGCTAGTGATGTCGCAAACCTCCAATTTCCGGTTCGCGAACCTTCGTGGAAGGTTTGGTTCGTGGAAAAGTTTGCAAACCGCAATAGACTTCAATGGGGATGCGAACTTTGAAAAATAGAAAAAATTATGCTGGCCACAAAAGTGATGGAAAAGATGTTTCAAGGGGTCTAACACCTGGAAGGGGGCATGGCGGAGTGGGATACATGCCCGAAGTCCCGGGGAAAAATCTGGATGTGACGCAAAGCAGCGTTTTAAGGGCAGAAATCATATTGAATGCTAAATTGCAGGCCTAAAGTGCTTTAAAACATCTTGCATGTGTATACATCAATCAGGGAGTGTAATTAGAGTTCTGCTTCACACTGATACACCAAACTCACTGTGTAACGCACCGCAAACAACTGTTTGCATAGTGACGACCGTGCTGGACTGGTGCACACTGTGGCGAGAGTGTAGGTCGTGGCGGTTTTCAAGCCCATATGGTCACTGGGCTGTGGTAGCTCAATGATAGAACAACAGTGACTGTCCAGCTGATCAAATTTGGTCTGACCACAATGAAGCAACGACCTTATTATCTTTTGTGTCCCACCCCCACCCGAGACACTCAAATAGCCGGCGGTCATTGCTTCATTGTGATACGCAAGCCTCTTCACCGCAGCAAGGTAATGATCATGAAGGGGGATGGGCACATGTACATGCCTTTTGTTTTTTTGTTGCAGCCGCCCGCAGTGCAGCCAGAAAAATTGGGCAGGCATGTACACGCACCAGAAAAATTAGTGTAGCGCCCGCTGCTAGCAGCGGCCTTAAAAATTCAGGAATCCGCCTAGAGTCCTGGACCCTGTTGGTGGTGACGGAGAAGGCAAGTGGCCTGCAGGCAGAGATGCTGTGTGTGGGGACTGACTTAGTCTTCGGTCGTGCAGTAGCCCTCCGTGATCCATGCCTCATTCATTTTGATAAAGGTCAAGTACTGAACACTGTAGTGACTTAGGCGACTTCTCTTCTCAGTGACAATGCCTCCAGCTGCACTGAAGGTCCTTTCTGACAGGACGCTTGTGGCAGGGCAAGAGAGAAGTTGTATGGCAAATTGGGACAGCTCTGGCCACAGGTCAAGCCTGCACAACCAGTAGTCCAAGGGTTCATCGTCGCTGTTCGCAGTGTCTACATCCACACTCAAGGCCAGGTAGTCGGCTACCTGCCGGTCTAGGCGTTGCTGGAGGGTGGATCCGGAAGGACTATTGCGAGGAGTTGGACTAAAGAATGTACTGCATGTCCGACATCACCCTGAGATCGCTGGAGCGTCCTGTCCTTGCCTGCATGGACTTGGGAGGAGGAGGATTACTGCCAGTGGTACCTTGATTGCATTGTGCAGCCACATCACCCTTAAACGCATTGTAAAGCATCATCGACAGCTTGTTCTGCAAGTGCTGCATCCTCTCCGCCTTGTATTGAGTTGGTAACAGGTCCGCCACTTTGTGCCTGTACTGAGCGTCTAGTAGCGTGGCCCCCCCAGTACAGGTCATTTGCCTTAAGTTTTTTGATACGGGGGTCCCTCAACAGGCTGGACAACATGAAAGAGGCCATCTGCACAAAGCTGGATGCAGACGTACTCTCCATCTCCTCTTGCTCTTTCTCAGTGACGGGACGCAACTCCTCTTCCTCCCCCCAGCCACGAACAATACCACGGGAACGTGGAGCAGCAGAAGCCCCCTGTGACGGCTGCCACGGTTGTTCTTCTTCCGCCGCCTCTTCCTCCTCCACAGAAACACCTTCCTCATCATCATCATCAGAGTCTGACTCCTCTCCTTCCCCACACGACTCCTCTCCTTCCTTCTCCTCCTCCCCCCTCTGTGCTGCCGCAGTTGTTGTGGAAACCTCTGGTTCGGATGTAAATCGCTCCCATGACTCCTGCTGCCGTAACTGTTCTCGGTCCTGCTCCTCCACAGCTGTATCCACCACTCTACGCACGGCACGCTCCAAGAAGTAATTGTAGGGGATCAAGTCGCTGATGGTGCCCTCAGCGCGACTCACCAGTTTGGTCACCTCCTCAGAGGGCTCTATGACCCTGCATGCATTTCGCATTAGTGTCCAGTTGTTGGGCCACAACATCCCCATCTTCCCAGATTGTGTCCTTGTACTGTAATGATACAGGTACTGGGTGACGGCTTTCTCCTGGTCTAGCAGGCGAGAGAACATCAGCAGGGTGGAATTCCAGCGAGTCGGGCTATCGCAAATCAGGCGTCTCACCGGCAAGTTATTTCTACGCTGAATGTCCGCAAAGCGTGCCATTGCCATGTAAGACCACCACACAACTTCCTGGCCTGCTTCAGGACGTCCTGTAAGCCTGGGTACTTGGACACAAATCTTTGCACGACCAGATTCAGCACATGTACCAAATTCAATGCGGAAATGAGATTGCTGCCATTGTCACACACCACGTTGCCGATCTCAAGCTTGTGCGGGGTCAGCCATTGCTCCACCTGTTTGTTAAGAGCAGCCAGGAGAGCTGCTCCAGTGTGACTCTCCGCTTTGAGGCAAGATATGTCTAACACTGCGTGACACCGTTGTACCTGGCATGCAGCATAGGCCCTTGGGTGCGGGGGCTGTGTAGCTGGAGAGGAGATCGCGGCACCAGCCAAGGAGGATGACGACAGTGAAGAGGATGTAGCAGGCGGAGAGGAGGTGGCTGGAGGCCTGCCTGCAAGCCGTGGAGGTGTGACAAATCGGTCCGCTGCGTACTCCCTGCTTGCTGCCATCGGTCACCAGGTTGACGCAATGGGCTGTGTACGTAATGTAGCGGCCCTGCCCGTGCTTGGCAGACCAGGCATCCGTGGTCAGGTGGACCCTTGACCCAACGCTCTTCGCAATAGATGACACCACTTGCCTCTCAACTGCATGGTACAGTTTGGGTATGGCCTTTTGTGAAAAATAATTGCGGCCTGGTATCTTCCACTGCGGTGTACCAATGGCCACAAACTTACGGAAAGCCTCTGACTCCACAAGCTTGTATGGTAATAGCTTGTAAGCTAATAGTTCCACCACGCCAGCTGTCAGACGCTGGGCAAGAGGGTGAGTGGCAGACATTTGCTTCTTACGCTCAAATACTTCCTTTATGGACAGCTGGGTACTGCTTTGTCAGAGGAGAAGGAACCGCTCAATGGAAGAGGCGGTGTGGATGAGGGTGGCTGTGAAGGTGCAAGGGAGAAAGCGGATGAAGACGATGCACCTGAAGGAGTAAGAGGAGAAGGAGGGTGGCTTGTCTTTTGAGGGGTGCTGCTTTTCCTCAGGTGTTCTTGCCATAGCTGTTTGTGCCTTTTCTCCAGGTGCCTTCGTAAGGCACTTGTCCCTACGTGAGAGTTGGCCTTTCCATGGCTCCATTTTTGCTGACAGAGAGAACAGATGGCTTTGCTACGATCTGAGACACACATGTTAAAAAATTTCCAAACCGCTGAGCCCCCCTGGGGTGATGGCGCTACGGTGGCATCAGCAGCTGACGTTGAAGGGCATGTTGGCTGGCTGTCCATAGCTGGCGATACATGGCGCCGGACACTGCCCCCAGCTGTTTCTGAGGACGAGCTCCCTCTGCTTCTTTCATGGACTCGTCTCCTCCTACTCCTCTCTGACTCCCCCTCTGAACTGTCCCCCTGGTCATCTCCTCTACTGGGAACATACGTGGCATCCGTATAATCGTCATCATAATCCTCCTGGCCAGCTTCACTTTCCTCAGATACCTCCTCAACTTAACCAACTTCAGGTGGTTCATCATCCCCCTCCTCACACGTTACGTCCATACTATCGCCACCTAACTCAGACGTATGAGGTGGTGTACCTGCGCCTTCTTCTTGTTGTCGCAGTAGTGGCTGTGAATCAGTGATTTCACCACCACCAAATAACTCCTGCGAAGTGTCAAATGCAGCGGATGTGGTGCTTGTTGTAGCGCTGGTGGCTGTGGGAGATGAGGTGTTCTGTGTTAAATACTGAAGCACGCCCTCACAATTTTGGGAAGTGATGGCACGTGTCTTATTCTGAGCACGAAATCACAGCAACACCACCTTGCACAGACCTGCCGGTGCCTGGTGGCCTTCCTCTGGGTCTGCCTCTACCTCTTCCTCTACCTGGTTTGTCCATTTTGTCCATCTCGGGGGGATGCTAGGTATATGTAGTGAGCTGGGTTCACTGAACACAACAGGTAGTTAGATGCAGTGAGGTGGGTTCACTGAACAGTAAAGGTAGTTAGATGCAGTGAGGTGGGTTCACTGAACAGTAAAGGTAGTCAGATGCAGTGAGGTGGGTTCACTGAACAATAAAGGTAGTTATATGCAGTGAGGTGGGTTCACTCAACACAACAGGTAGTTAGATGCAGTGAGGTGGGTTCACTGAACAGTAAAGGTAGTTAGATGCAGTGAGCTGGGTTCACTGAACACAACACGTAGTTAGATGCAGTGAGGTGGGCAGTGATGCTCAAATACCCCTTTTCAAAATTCGAGTTAGGTCGAATTCGAATAGCAAATTATTCGAGATCAGTAGAATATTCGAGTCGAATAATTTTTACTATTCGATTCGACCTCGGAATTCGAGCTCATTATTCGAGCTGACTATTCGAAATGGCCTTAAATAGCTTCCAACACTTGTTTTGAGGGTGAATGATGCAAGAAACCTCTTTTTTTCCAAGTAACAACAGCAAGTGATTATGTGGGGATGTTCCTTTAAAAAAAAAAAGTTGAAAAGAGAAGTTGTGTCCAGAAATTTGTTCAGTTCTGTATATACTTCTTCTTCTTCTTCTTTATCTTCTATATCTTCTTCTTCTTCTTCTATATCTTCTTCTTCTATATCTTCTTCTTCTATATCTTCTTCTATATCTTCTTCTTCTTTTATATTGTCTTCTTCTTCTTCTTCTTCATCTTCTTCATCTTCTTCATCATCATCTTCTTCTTCTTCATCTTCTTTTTCTTCATCTTCTTCTTCATCTTCTTCATCTTCTTCTTCATCTTCTTCATCTTCTTCATCTTCTTCTTCTTCATCTTCTTCTTCATCATCTTCTTCTTCTTCTTCATCTTCTTCATCTTCTTCATCTTCTTCTTCATCTTCTTCATCTTCTTCATCTTCTTCTTCATCTTCTTCATCTTCTTCTTCATCTTCTTCATCTTCTTCATCTTCTTCTTCTTCATCTTCATCTTCTTCTTCTTCATCTTCTTCTTCATCTTCTTCATCTTCTTCTTCTTCATCATCTTCTTCATCTTCTTCATCTTCTTCTTCTTCATCATCTTCATCTTCTTCTTCTTCTTCTTCTTCTTCTTCTTCTTCTTCTTCTTCTTCTTCTTCTTCTTCTTCTTCTTCTTCTTCTTCTTCTTCTTCTTCTTCTTCTTCTTCTTCTTCTTCTTCTTCTTCTTCTTCATCTTCTTCTTCTATATCGTCTTCTTCTTCACTTATTTCTCTTTTCAAATTTTTTTTTTTAAAGAAATGCAGCTATTTTTGAGCGTAACAAATAGCTGGTGGCACACGCATGTTGGAAGCGCCATTGTATGTGCTCCCTGGCAGTGGAAACACACAGACAGCAGGAGGTAAATTCAGCAGCAGGAGGAGGAGGAGGATGAGTGTGTGGCAGCAGGCAGTCAATGAGGCAGGCAGCGTGACATAATAGCCCTGGTACCTAGCGGTGATACCAGGGCTGTAAATAAACACAGCAGACAGGAGGTCCCAGACAGCGGTCGTGCAGCCCACATTGTGTCCAATACACAACTGGGACAACACAGTTTTCAACCCGGGCACCTCAGAAAAATAAAACCTTTTTTTTTTTTGGTTTTTTTTGTTTTGTTTTTACAACAAATTACACAGATATAGCTATTTTTTGACGTAATAGCTGGTGGCAGAGTGGCAGCAGAAGGTAAATCTGTGTACCCTGGCAGTGGGAAACACAGACAGACAGCAGCAGCAGCAGGAGGAATGGAGGAGTAATTATGTGTGCAGCTATTGTTTGACGTAATAGCTGGTGGCAGAGTGGCAGCAGAAGGGAAATCTGTGTACCCTGGCAGTGGGAAACACAGACAGACAGCAGCATCAGCAGGAGGAATGGAGGAGTAGTGTGAGTGTGGCAGCAGGCAGGCAGCGTGACATAATAGCCCTGGTACCTAGCGGTGATACCAGGCCGTAAATGAACACAACAGGAGGTCCCAGACAGCGGTCGTGCAGCCCACATCGTGTCCAATACACAACTGGGACAACACAGTTTTCAACCCGGGCACCTCAGAAAAATTAAACCTTTTTTTTTTTTTTAATGGTTTTTTTGGTTTTGTTTGTAAAACAAATTACACAGATATAGCTATTTTTTTACATAATAGCTGGTGGCAGAGTGGCAGCAGAAGGTAAATCTGTGTACCCTGGCAGTGGGAAACACAGACAGACAGACAGCAGCAGCAGCAGGAGGAATGGAGGAGTAATTATGTGTGCAGCTATTGTTTGACGTAATAGCTGGTGGCAGAGTGGCAGCAGAAGGGAAATCTGTGTACCCTGGCAGTGGGAAACACAGACAGACAGCAGCATCAGCAGGAGGAATGGAGGAGTAGTGTGAGTGTGGCAGCAGGCAGGCAGCGTGACATAATAGCCCTGGTACCTAGCGGTGATACCAGGCCGTAAATGAACACAACAGGAGGTCCCAGACAGCGGTCGTGCAGCCCACATCGTGTCCAATACACAACTGGGACAACACAGTTTTCAACCCGGGCACCTCAGAAAAATTAAACTTTTTTTTTTTTTAATGGTTTTTTGGTTTTGTTTGTAAAACAAATTACACAGATATATAGCTATTGTTTGACGTAATAGCTGGTGGCAGAGTGGCAGCAGAAGGTAATTCTGTGTACCCTGGCAGTGGGAAACACAGACAGACAGCAGAAGGGCAGTACACAGCAGCCCACTGTAGGTGTAAAATGTGTGGCTGCAGGCGACGTAATAGTCAAAGTGAACCAGGCTGGCTTAGTGAGCAGGAGCCAGGAGGTGGTAAAGGGTGGTAAGGCACATTAACGATGGTTCTTAGCCAGTTCATGTCCCCCTCTCGCCGACAACAGGGGCCAGGAACTCGCCTTCCACCCACGCCTGGTTCATCTTGAGAAACGTCAGTCTGTCCACAGACTTGTGAGACAGACGTGAGCGTTTCTCGGTGACCACGCCACCAGCTGCACTGAAGCAGCGCTCGGACAGCACGCTGGAAGGGGGGCAGGACAGCACTTCCAGGGCGTACTGCGCCAGCTCGCTCCAGATCTCCAGGCGCTTGACCCAATACTCCATGGGATCAACAGGGACATCGCTGTCAAGCCCGCTGTAGGACCCCATGTAGTCAGCCACCATGCGGGTCAGGCGCTGGCTGTGACCGGTAGAGGATGCTGCTGCATGCACCTCCTCTCTAGTCACTGCTGCCGGAGCCTCTACAGTCCGGTAGAGCTCGTGGCTGAGAGACAGCAGGTCTGTGGGGCGCTTGCTGCTGGATGCAGGCACCTGCTGCTGCCTCTGTGCTGGCTGCTGGACAGTGGGGGTGGAAGGCTGGGGGAAGGCTTCCTCCAAGCGCTCAACAAGGGCCTGCTGCAAGCTCCTTATTTGTTGCGCTGGGTCTCCTCCTGCAGGCGGCAGGAACTGGCTCAACTTCCCCTTGAGGCGTGGGTCCAACATCATGCTGATCCAGATGTCCTCCCTCTGCTTCATCTGGATCACCCTGGGGTCTCTGCGCAGGCACGTCAGCATGTGCGCTGCCATTGGGAAGAGGCGGGCCACGTCTGCTGGCACATCGACGGCAGTGCTGCTGTCCTCATCCTCCTCCTCTGCCTCGTCAGCCTCATCCTCTCTCCACCCCCGCACCAACTCAGCTGCACTGTGCTGCTCCCCCTCATCAGCAGCAAGGTCAGGGACCTCCACCAAGTCCTCCTCCTCCTCCCCCTCAGAGGTGGACTGTGCAGCTGCTTGCCGCTCCTGCTGGTCCAAGGCTGCCGCTCCCTGTTCCAGCAAAGCATCGAGGGCCCTGTTCAGCAGACAAACCAGGGGCACCCACTCGCAGACCATAGCATGGTCCCTGCTCACCATGTTAGTGGCCTGCAGAAAGGGAGCCAGCACTAAGCACACCTGCTGCATGTGCCTCCAGTCATCATCGGGGACGATGGACGGGATGTTGCTGGTCTTGTCCCTTCTCTGAGCGGCGGAAACAGTGGCCAGGGCAAGGTACTGGTTGACAGCGTGCCTCTGTTCAACCAGACGCTCCAACATCGCCAGGGTGGAGTTCCAGCGAGTTGGAACGTCAAGGATCAGCCGATGGCGTGGCAGCTCCAGCTCCTTTTGCACGTCTTCCAGGCTCGCACAGGCTGCAGCCGAGCGCCGGAAGTGACGCACAACGTTCCTTGCCGTTTCCAGCAGTTCGCCCATCCCCTGGTAGGTGCGCAGGAACTTCTGCACCACCAGGTTCAGCACGTGGGCAAGACAGGGGATGTGGGTCAGGTTTCCCCTGTCTATTGCGGCAACCAGATTGGCCCCATTGTCGGCCACCACCTCTCCGACTCTGAGGCCTCTGGGGGTCAGCCAAATCCTCTCCTGCTCCTGGAGTTTGGCCAACACATGGGTTGCCGTCAGCTTGGTCTTCCCAAGGCTGACGAAGTGCAGCAGCGCTTGGCAGTGGCGGGCCTTCACGCTGCTGCTGAGGCGGGGGGTTTGGCCAGGTGTGCCGGAGGATGGCGGAGGATCGGAGGAACCTGCTGCAGTTCCCCTGACCCTGCGGGGTGGCACCACCCACTGTGTTGCTGCTGCTGCTGTGCCCGCTGCTGTTCTCCCATCCTCACCCCCTTCCACCAAGCTGACCCAGTGGACAGTGAAGGACAGGTAGCGGCCTGTCCCGAAGCGGCTGCTCCAGGAGTCCATGGTGACGTGGACCCTTTCACCAACCGCGTGCTCCAGCCCTCGCTCCACATTGGCCATCACAAAGCGGTGCAGTGCAGGAATGGCCTTGCGGAAGAAAAAGTGTCTGCTGGGGAGCTGCCAGTCTGGGGCTGCGCAAGCAAGCAGCGCACGAATGTCGCTCCCCTCCTGCACGAGCGTGTACGGCAGGAGTTGGGAGCACATGGCCCGTGCCAGCAAGCCGTTCAGCTGCCGCACGCGACGGCTGCTGGGAGGCAGAGCCCTAACCACCCCCTGGAAGGACTCGCTCAAAAGGCTCTGGCGTGGCCTTTTGCTGGCACGGGAATCAGCAGACACAGCGGAGGAGGCCACTGAGGACTGGCTGCCAGAACAGGCCTCAGTGTCGGCGGCAGGAGTTGCAGAGGGGGGAGGAGCAGTGCGTTTCCGCACTCCTGCTGGTGCTGCTGGAGGAGCAGGAGGGCGGGTGGCTGCTGTTGCTGCTGCTGCTGAAGGCTGTGCAGTGATGGGTGTGGTGCCACTGCCAGCACCAGATGCCTTCAGCCTCTGCAACTCCTCATGCTGGTGGAAATGTTTCGCAGCAAGGTGGTTGATGAGCGAGCTGGTGCTGAACTTTAAGGGGTCTGCACCTCTGCTCAACTTCCGCTGACAGTGGTTGAAAGTGGCGTACTTGCTGTACACAGTGGGCATGGTGAAATATCGCCAGATTGGTGACAGAAACATCCCCCTACGGCCTGGAGCCGCTGCTGCCTGTCTCCCTGTGGTGGTTGGGGGGGGGGGCTTGGGTGCGGCTGGTGGTGGTACTGGCAGATGCTGCTGCTGCTGCTGCTGAGCCTGAGACACCAGCAGGCTGTGGGACCTGCCTACTGCTGCCAATGCTTGCAATGATGCGCCTCCTTGCAAGGCCCACAAGCGCATCCTCCTCCTCCTCCTCAGAGCTGCTGAGGACGACATCCCCTGGAGGTGGTGGCACCCAGTCTCTGTCTGTCACCGGGTCATCATCATCCTCCCCCTCCTGAAACATGTCCTGCTGGGATGATGACCCCCCAAACTCCTCTCCTGATGCATGGATGGGCTGCTTGACTGTCGCCACAGTCTTGCTGTCCAATCCCTCATCCCCCAAAGTGCCCATCAGCATCTCCTCCTCAAGATCGCCAACAACAGCAGACAATTTACTCATGATGCCTGGGGTCAAAAGACTGCTGAATGACAGGTCGGCGAGTGACGGTGAACTGGCCTCCTCCCCAGACCCTGCTGGGCGGCTGCTGCGAACAGGGGTGGTGGTGGTGGTGGTGAGGGTGGAGGCCTCGGATGCAGAGCTGATGGCGGGCTGCTCATCCTCCGTCATGAGTTGCACCACAGTGTCTGCATGCTTTTCCTCAATGGGACGTTTCCGACCCGGCTGGAGGAAAATCGGAGCAGGTGCTACACGCTGCTGCTGCTGTGTCTCTGCAGCGTGAGTTGCAGATGCTCCTGCTGGGCGGCGCCCAAGGCGTCTACGGCCAGTGGCTATGGGAGGAATGTTAGCCACTGACGCTGCTGCTGCTGCTGCGGAACTGTGCATGGTGGCGCGGCTGCGGCCTGCCACAATGCTGCTCCCTCTCCTCCTGATTCCCTTGCTGCCCTTCCCCTTGCCCAAACCGCGCTGGCTGCCACTTCCAGACATCTTCAATGTTTTGGGCGTATAGACAAAAGTTTTTTAAAAGGGCGGGTGAAAAGTGGGGTACTTTAATGGAGTGGGTTGGTGGGTGAGGTGACTGAGTGAGTGTCCCTAGTACAGTAAGTAAGTAGTAACAGTCAGGAAGTACAACTAGCAGTTAAAATAATCAGTAGTAATCACAAGTAAATTTAGTGTGTGTACACTACAGACAGTGAGTGCACGCACGCGCAAACACGCGCAGGAGCTAGCCTATGAACAGTGACTGAGTGAGTGTCCCTAGTACAGTAAGTAAGTAAGTAAGTAGTAACAGTAAGTACAAACAACTAACTAATTACAATAATCAATCAGTTATCAGAAGGAAATAGAGTGTGTGTAGTGTGTGTACACAGACAGTGAGTGCACACACGCAGGAGCTAGTAGCCTATGAACAGTGACTGAGTATCCTAGACTCCTAGTACAGTAAGAGTAAGTAGTAACAGTAAGTACAACTAACTAATTACAATAAGCAATCAGTTATCAGAAGGAAATAGAGTGTGTGACTGTGTGTAGTGTGTGTACACAGACAGTGAGTGCACACACGCAGGAGCTAGTAGCCTATGAACAGTGACTGAGTATCCTAGACTCCTAGTACAGTAAGAGTAAGTAGTAACAGTAAGTACAACTAACTAATTACAATAAGCAATCAGTTATCAGAAGGAAATAGAGTGTGTGACTGTGTGTAGTGTGTGTACACAGACAGTGAGTGCACACACGCAGGAGCTAGTAGCCTATGAACAGTGACTGAGTGTCCTAGACTCCTAGTACAGTAAGAGTAAGTAGTAACAGTAAGTACAACTAACTAATTACAATAAGCAATCAGTTATCAGAAGGAAATAGAGTGTGTGTAGTGTGTGTACACAGACAGTGAGTGCACACACGCAGGAGCTAGTAGCCTATGAACAGTGACTGAGTGTCCTAGACTCCTAGTACAGTAAGAGTAAGTAGTAACAGTAAGTACAAACAACTAACTAATTACAATAATCAATCAGTTATCAGAAGGAAATAGAGTGTGTGTAGTGTGTACACAGACAGTGAGTGCACACACGCAGGAGCTAGTAGCCTATGAACAGTGACTGAGTGTCCTAGACTCCTAGTACAGTAAGTAGTAACAGTAAGTACAACTAACTAATTACAATAATCAATTACAATAATCAATCAGTTATCAGAAGGAAATAGTGTGTGTAGTGTGTACACAGAAAGTGAGTGCACACACGCAGGAGCAGCTAGTAGCCTATGAACAGTGACAGTGAGTGTCCTAGTACAGTTACAGTATATAACTACAATACTAATACAATCAGTAGTAAAGGACAGCAGAAATACTGGTATAGAATAGAGAGAAATAAACAGAGGACAGGAGGACAGCTGCCCACACAGGCAGGCCCTGAGGCCTAAAGCTGTAAGCTTGCAGCAGCTGTCTCTGTCTATGTAACACAAAAGCTAATAACTAAAATACAAGGTCTATCTAACTAACAACAATATAGGTGTGTATAGGAGGTGTATGTGAGCAAAAACGCTAGGTAAATGACCACAATAGAGCTCTTGCTAAGCCAAAGCACAAAGGAGCAACTCTCTCTCTATGCAAGTCTCAGGCAAGGACGGAGAAACGGAACATGGGCGGCCGCTATTTATAGGGTAGGGGCTGGCCAGGGTCCACCTCTGTGATTGGCTGCCGTCAGAGGGCCTGGGAGCCCTCTGATTGGCTCTAAGGACATCAATCTGGGCTATGACGCTATTCGAGCTCGGTACCGAGCTCGAATAGCGCCGTTTGCTCGAATAGCTCGAATAGTGAATGGGCTATTCGAGTGTACTCGAATAGCCCATTCGAATAGCTCCAGCTATTCGGAGCTCGAATACCGAGCTCGAATAGCGGGAAAAGAGCTCGAATATTCGAGCTACTCGAATATTCGAGCTCTGCTGAGCACCACTGGAGGTGGGTTCACTCAACACAAAGCTGGGTATATGCAGTGATGAGGTGGGTTAAGTAAACACAACAGGTACTGGGGTATATGCAGTACTGGGTAGTACAATGTGCAGCTCCCTGTCACACACACAGGTAGTCACTGAATGTGCTGGGCTGCTGGCAGTGGCACACACAGTATGAATTAGCAAGGCTGTGCATGCGACAAAAGTGTCAGTTTGACACACAGAAAAAAAACAAATGTACAGGATTAGCTCTGAAAATAGCTGTTGAGGGGTGCTATAAAAGCAATAATAATCAGCCAGGAGCAAGCCAAGCAGCTAAGAACCTAACTAATCTGTCCCAAGGAGAACAATCTGCAGCAGCTCGCCCTAGTCTGTCTAATAGCAGGCAGACGAGTGACTGTAATGGCCGCCGAAGGCTGCCTTATATAAGGGTGGGTGGGGCTCCAGGGCTTAGTTTAGCCTGAATGGCTACAATGTGCCTGCTGAATGTGATGCAGAGGGTCAAAGTTGACCCTAATGGTGCATTATGGGGTGAATCGAACTTCCGTAAAAGTTCGCCTGGTGCAGTCGAACGCGAACCACCAAAGTTCGCCTGGAACCGTTTGCCGGTGAACCGTTCGCTACATCTCTATTCCCAGCCAAGGTATGCAAGCTGGCTTTTAAAAGCCTACAAATCTTTAAGCAATCTCATTTTTCTCTAGACTATATCATAATGGTACATGTTAGGCTGCCTTCAGTATGTAGTGTTGGTTGTGATATAGCGGTTAAGAGAGCTGACTACCAAGCACTCAGACCTGGGTTCAATTCCCGGCCAAGACCTGGGTTCAATTCCTGGCCAAGGTATGTAAGCTGGCTTTTAAACGCCTACAAATCTTTAAACAAGCTCATTTTTCTCTAGGATATATCATAATGGTACATGCTAGGCTGCCTTCAGTATGTAGTGTCGGTTGTGGTATAGCGGTTAAGACAGCTGACTGCCAAGCACTCAGACCTGGGTTCAATTCCCAGCCAAAACCTGGGTTCAATTCTCAGCCAAGGTATGTAAGCTGGCTTTTAAAAGTCTACAATTCCCTGGAGAATGAGACCGGGAAGAGGGAGAGAGGGATACAATGCCTGATGTTGTAAAGCAGTGTAGGCCTGTAATTGTACATTGAATGAGATCTGTGCCCTTAAAGTAGGGGTTTATGTGAAATCTAGATTTTTTCCTGGAACTTTTGATGTGTATTTCACTCAATCATGTGTTCCTCCAGGGATTAGAACCCTTGAAACATGTTTTCTATCATTTTTCCAGCCGGTAGAAATTTTTCTACAATTTGAAGTTCGCCTCCACATTGAAGTCTATTGCGGTTCGCGAACTTTTCTGTGAACCGAACCTTCCGCGGAAGTTCGCGAACAGGGTTCGCAAACCGAAAATTGGAGGTTCGCAACATCACTAACCATCAGGGGGTCTTAGGTTTAGGCACCACCAGAGGGGTCTAGAGGTTAGGGATAGGTACAGGGAGGGTTCTGTGTGAGAGTATGGTTAGGTATAGCTTTAGTAAAATTTTAGTAACACTTACTAATGTTTTACAACACTTATTACGAATGTAGTTATATTTATATCATCGTTATAAACAATATTTTCAGATTTTGTTGTAAGAAGAAACGATAAATGAAGGTTATTCACAATAATATACAATTATAACGATTAAACATATATTATCGTTTTTTTAAGAAACGTAATTATAAGTTTCACTTTTGAAACAGGGAAGATTAACATTTTCACAATTGCCGATTTCATACACATTATTTAATGATTTATAAATGTGTAAAACATTATTTGTAAACGAAATACAGCACAATATTTTATAAACGCTATTAATGCTTATCGTTTACACCCCGCACCCTTTTTTTCCGACGCCCTTTTTCGACGTACGCCTCTGAGGAGCTGGGGATTGTTTTGCAGATGTTCTGGATGCTCAGGCGCAATGCCTGCAGGCTCATGTGTCTGTTTGAGGAGGTGACAAACCTGGTGAGTCGCAGTGAAGGTGCCATCAGCTACCTGGTCCCATATGCTTTCTTCCTGGAGTGTGCTGTGCATAGAGTGGTGGGTCAAGCTGTAGAGGAGTATGAACAGGAAGAGGAAGAGTTTTAGGCACCATCACCACCAGAACCAAAAAAGTGTTCAGTGCCTCACCTTTATTTAAATGAATGAGGCATGGATCCTAGAGGGCTACTGTCTGCCCGAACACTTTCAAGTAAGTCCCCACACAGCATCTCTGCCTACACGCCGCATGACTAACTTCTCCGCCACCACCAACAAGGTCCAGGACTCCAGGTGAATCCTGATCTTTTAAAGCCACTGCTAGCAGCGGCTGCTGCCAAAAATAATATTTTTTCTGGTGTGTTTGTACATGCTAATTTTCTGGCTGCACTGTGGCTGCAACAACAACAACAACAAGGCATGTACATGTGTCAATTCCCCTTCGTGATTGTTACTTTGTTATGATGAAGGTTGTGTATCACATTGAAGCAATGGCCTATATGAATGTGTAGGGGCACACCCAAGGTTGTTGCTTCATTGTGGACAGACTAGATTCCATCAGCTGGACTGTCACTGTTCTGTCGTTGAACTACCTCAGCCTGACCATATGGGCTGGAAAGTCACCATCACTTGCACTCTCGCCAATGTGTGCACGAGCACGGCCATCACTAAACAAACATTGCCGCTGAGAGGACTGACATTTATGTCCTGAGAGTGTCAACTAATGACAACCCTTTGCGGCAGTTTGCAGTGTGTTAAACAGAGATGCCGTGATCACAAATTAGCCATGATTCACAACCATTTTTTCGCTATTCGCCCCCAGGATTCGATTCTGTGGTTTAATTTTCAACCACTAAAATTCGCCTCGGCAGATGGCAAATGTGAAAATTCGATAGCATTCACGGTCGTGATCATGGCCAAAAATTCAGCATTAGGTTGTGATTGGCGGAAATGGGCAGAAATGACTTCGCTGGGCCAATCATAGGCTCTCAAACGGTAGCCATGATGAAAAGCTCCATCCTTGCTAAGACTGTGGCACTGAGAGGATCATCTCCAGGCCATTTGTTGCTAAAGCAAGTGCATTTTGGGGTGTAAACCTAGCGTTTTTACTCCTAGCAGTGCTCTTATACTGTACTATATATTTGTATTCAGCTAGCTAGCCAGTGAGTGATTACTGAAGTTAGTTGTGGTAAGTGCAGTCATAGTAGTGAGAGAGTGTATTGATTAGTTTGTTTAGTGCAGGCAGGCAGGTTCAGACTGATTGTACTGCTCACTGCTCACTTGTATTCAGCTCATTAGCCAGTAGAGTTGGGCCGAACCTCCGATTTTAGGTTCGCGAACCGGGTTCGCGAACTTCCGCGGAAGGTTCGGTTCGCGTAAAAGTTCGCGAACCGCAATAGGTTTTGGTGGCTTTACAGCCGGGTTCAGGCGGGTTCATTGAACAGAACAGGTATGCAGTGGCGGGTTCACTGAACAGTACAGGTATGCAGTAACAGGTTCACTGAACAGGTATGCAGTGGTGGGTTCACTGAACAGGTATGCAGTGGTGGGTTCACTGAACAGGTATGCAGTGGTGGGTTCACAGAACAGGTATGCAGTGGCAGGTTCACTGAACAGGTATGCAGTGGTGGGTTCACTGAACAGGTATGCAGTGGTGGGTTCACTGAACAGTACAGGTATGCAGTGGCAGGTTCACTGAACAGGTATGCAGTGGTGGGTTCACTGAACAGGTATGCAGTGGTGGGTTCACTGAACAGGTATGCAGTGGTGGGTTCACAGAACAGGTATGCAGTGGTGGGTTCACAGAACAGGTATGCAGTGGCAGGTTCACTGAACAGGTATGCAGTGGTGGGTTCACTGAACAGGTATGCAGTGGTGGGTTCACTGAACAGGTATGCAGTGGTGGGTTCACAGAACAGGTATGCAGTGGCAGGTTCACTGAACAGGTATGCAGTGGTGGGTTCACTGAACAGGTATGCAGTGGTGGGTTCACAGTACAGGTATGCAGTGGTGGGTTCACAGAACAGGTATGCAGTGGCAGGTTCACTAAACAGGTATGCAGGTATCCAGTGGGCTCACTGAACAGAACAGGTATGCAGCCAGGAACAAGCTAAGCCTAACTAATCTTTCCCTATGAGAGACAGTCTGCAGCAGCTTGCCCTACTCTCACTAACGCAGGCTGGCACACGAGTGAGCGTAATGGTCGCCGCTGCCTGCCTTTTTTTAGGGGGGGACTGGCTCCAGGGGCTAGTGTAGCCTAATTGGCTACACTGGGCCTGCTGACTGTGATGTAGAGGGTCAAAGTTGACCCTCATGGTGCATTATGGGGCGAACCGAACTTCCGCAAAAGTTCGCCTGCGGGACGCGAACGCGAACCACTGAAGTTCGCATGGAACCGTTCGCAGGCGAACCGTTCGGCCCAACTCTATTAGCCAGTGATACACTTCAGTTACTACTTACAGACAGTCACACTGCCATTTCTGTTCATTCACTAAGTTTTGTGAGTGACGTTGTACTGCTCACTGCTCACTTGTATTATTCAGCCTGTTTTTTGTGTTCCATTACTGCATTCATTTTTTTCCCTTTACTAAAAAATCAATACAAGCCCCCTGTTATATTCCGTCTGTCCCCAGGCCCACACACATAGTGGGCTTGATTCACAAAGCAGTGCTAACTGTTAGCACGCTTGTGAAAAGGGTAACAGGAAAAAAGGGCGCCGGCATCTAGTGGACAAAAAGGGTGCCGCCATTCACTCCCATTATAAATATTGTTTAATGGGCGCCGAAAAGGAAAAAAGGGCACTGGAGCAGTGGTGCTCACCGAGAGGTCGTGATCACGACTTGCCGTGATTTCACAACCATTTTTACGCTATCCGCCACAGGTATGCGTCGCCGTGGATCAATTTTCAACCACTAAAATCCGCTTTGACAGAGCGTGAATGTGTACATTCGAATGCATTCACACTTGTGAAATCCGGCGCAGAAGCCGTGGTTAGCGGAAATGTGTAGAAATGGGCGGAAGTGACTTCCCTGGCCAATCAGAGGCCCCCAGCCAGGCCCTAGCAACCAATCATAGGAGGGGAGGCTATGCCCTCCCCTCCTGTATATAAAGCAGCGGCCATGATGGAAAGCTCTGTCCTTGCTAGACTGTGGCACTGAGAGGATTATCTCCAGGCCATTGTAGCTTCAACAAGCGTGATTTGTGTGTGAAAACCCAGCGTTTTTACTGCTAACAGTGCTGTTATACTGTAATTGTCAGTTGTATTTAGTTAGGTAGCCAGTGAGTCATTGCTGTAGTCAGTGTAGTGCAGGCAAGCAGGGTCAGAGTGTACTGCTTACTTGTACTCAGCTAGCCAGTCATACACTTCAACTACTACTTACAGACAGTCACACTGCCAGTGCAGTTTATTCAGTAAAGGTGACCATACACTGGTCGATGTGCCATTAGATCGACCAGCTGACAGATCCCTATCTGATCGAATCTGATCAGAGAGGGATCGTATGGCCACCTTTACTGCAAACAGATTGTGAATCGATTTCAGCCTGAAACCGATTCACCATCTGCTGAGCTGTTCTGCCGCCTGTTCCCCCCCCCCGTATACATTACCTGAGGCTGGCTCCCGGGCGTCTTCTCCGCGCTGCACCGCACCGCTGTTCTTGCTCCATCCCGGCGCTTCCTGTGTCACTCCGTGACCAGGAAGTCCAAATAGAGCGCCCTCTATTTCAACTTCCTGGTCACCGGAGTGACACAGGAAGTATAACCGGGACATGCGGAAATGCGGTGCAGCGAGGAGAAGAGGACCCCGGAGCCAGCCTCAGGTAATGTATACATGCGTCGCATCGGGCCCGAATCGTACGCCGCAAGCGACGCGCTCCTACCGCCGGGCGATCGAGCGTAATTTCCCGCACGGCGCGATCGACGGACCGATCCGATTTCGGGAGGAAATCGGATCGGCGGCTGCGTTTACCGCGAACGATTGGCAGCAGATTCGATCCCAGGATAGAATCTGCTGTCGAAACGGCCGCGAATCGAGCCAGTGTATGGGCCCCTTAAGTTTAGTAAGTGACATTGTGTATTACTGTGTGCACTGCTCACTGGTATTATTCATCTCATTACCCAGTGATACCCTGCACTTCGGTTGTACTACTGTGCTCACTGCTCACTGGTATTAATCATCTCATTACCCAGTGATACCCTTCACTTATGTTGTAGTACTGTGCTCACTGCTCACTGGTATTAATCATCTCATTACCCAGTGATACCCTTCACTTAGGTTGTACTACTGTGCTCACTGCTCACTGGTATTACTCATCTCATTACCCAGTGATACCCTTCACTTATGTTGTAGTACTGTGTTCACTGCTCACTGGTATTAATCATCTCATTAGCCAGTGATACCCTTCACTTAGGTTGTACTGTGTTCACTGCTCACTGGTATTAATCATCTCATTACCCAGTGATACCCTTCACTTAGGTTGTACTGTGTTCACTGCTCACTGGTATTAATCATCTTATTACCCAGTGATACCCTTCACGTAGGTTGTACTACAGTGTTCACTGCTCACTGGTATTAATAATCTCATTACCCAGTGATACCCTTGACTAACGTTGTAGTACTGTGCTCACTGCTCACGGGTATTAATCATCTCATTACCCAGTGATACCCTTCACTTAGGTTGTACTACTGTGTTCACTGCTCACTGGTATTAATCATCTCATTACCCAGTGATACCCTTGAATTAGGTTGTACTACTGTGTTCACTGCTCGCTGGTATTAATCATCTTATTACCCAGTGATACCCTTCACTTAGGTTGTAGTACTGTGTTCACTGCTCACTGGTAATAATCATCTCATAACCCAGTGATACCCTTGAATTAGGTTGTACTACTGTGTTCACTGCTCACTGGTATTAATCATCTTATCACCCAGTGATACCCTTCACGTAGGTTGTACTACAGTGTTCACTGCTCACTGGTATTAATAATCTCATTACCCAGTGATACCCTTGACTAACGTTGTAGTACTGTGCTCACTGCTCACTGGTATTAATCATCTCATTACCCAGTGATACCCTTCACTTAGGTTGTACTACTGTGCTCACTGCTCACTGGTATTAATCATCTCATTACCCAGTGATACCCTTCACTTACGTTGTAGTACTGTGTTCACTGGTCACTGGTATTACTCATCTCATTACCCAGTGATACCCTTCACTTAGGTTGTAGTACTGTGTTCACTGCTCACTGGTAATAATCATCTCATAACCCAGTGATACCCTTGAATTAGGTTGTACTACTGTGTTCACTGCTCACTGGTATTAATCATCTTATTACCCAGTGATACCCTTCACGTAGGTTGTACTACTGTGCTCACTGCTCACTGGTATCAATCATCTCATTAGCCAGTGAAACCTTAAACCTACGTTGTAGTACTGTGCTCACTGCTCACTGGAATGAATCACCTCATTACCTAGTGATACCCTTCACTTAGGTTGCACTACTGTGTTCACTGCTCACTGGTATTAATCATCTCAGTACCCAGTGATACTCTTCACTTACGTTGTAGTACTGTGTTCACAGCTCACTGGTATTAATTATCTCATTAGCCAGTGATACCCTTCACTTAGGTTGTACTCCTGTGTTCACTGCTCACTGGTGTTAATCATCACATTAGCCAGTGATACCCTTCACTTAGGTTGTACTACTGTGTTCACTGCTCACTGGTATTATTCATCTCATTACCCAGTGAAACCCTTCACTTAGGTTGTACTACTGTATTCACTGCTCACTGGTATTAATCATCTCATTACCCAGTGATACCCTTCACTTATGTTGTAGTACTGTGCTCACTGCTCACTGGTATTTATCATCTCATTACTCAGTGATACCCTTCACTTAGGTTGTACTACTGTGTTCACTGCTCACTGGTATTAATCATCTCATTACCCAGTGATACCCTTCACTTAGGTTGTACTACTGTGTTCACTGCTCATTGGTATTAATCATCTCATTACCCAGTGATACCCTTCACTTACGTTGTAGTACTGTGTTCACTGGTCACTGGTATTACTCATCTCATTACCCAGTGATACCCTTCACTTAGGTTGTAGTACTGTGTTCACTGCTCACTGGTAATAATCATCTCATTACCCAGTGATACCCTTGATGTAGGTTGTACTACTGTGTTCACTGCTCACTGGTAATAATCATCTCATTACCCAGTGATACCCTTCACGTAGGTTGTACTACTGTGTTCACTGCTCACTGGTATTAATCATCTCATTACCCAGTGATACCCTTGAATTAGGTTGTACTACTGTGTTCACTGCTCACTGGTATTAATCATCTTATTTCCCAGTGATACCCTTCACGTAGGTTGTACTACTGTGCTCACTGCTCACTGGTATCAATCATCTCATTAGCCAGTGAAACCTTTCACCTACGTTGTAGTACTGTGCTCACTGCTCACTGGTATGAATCACCTCATTACCCAGTGATACCCTTCACTTAGGTTGTACTACTGTGTTCACTGCTCACTGGTATTAATCATCTCAGTACCCAGTGATACCCTTCACTTACGTTGTAGTACTGTGTTCACTGATCACTGGTATTAATCATCTCATTAGCCAGTGATACCCTTCACTTAGGTTGTACTCCTGTGTTCACTGCTCACTGGTGTTAATCATCTCATTAGCCAGTGATACCCTTCACTTAGGTTGTACTACTGTGTTCACTGCTCACTGGTATTATTCATCTCATTACCCAGTGAAACCCTTCACTTAGGTTGTACTACTGTATTCACTGCTCACTGGTATTAATCATCTCATTACCCAGTGATACCCTTCACTTATGTTGTAGTACTGTGCTCACTGCTCACTGGTATTAATCATCTCATTACCCAGTGATACCCTTCATGTAGTTTGTACTACTGTGTTCACTGCTCACTGGTAATAATCATCTCATTACCCAGTGATACCCTTCACGTAGGTTGTACTACTGTGTTCACTGCTCACTGGTATTAATCATCTGATTACCCAGTGATACCCTTGAATTAGGTTGTACTACTGTGTTCACTGCTCACTGGTATTAATCATCTTATTACCCAGTGATACCCTTCACGTAGGTTGTACTACTGTGCTCACTGCTCACTGGTATAAATCATCTCATTAGCCAGTGATACCCTTCACTTAGGTTGTACTACTGTGTTCACTGCTCACTGGTATTAATCATCTCAGTACCCAGTGATACCCTTCACTTACGTTGTAGTACTGTGTTCACTGCTCACTGGTATTAATCATCTCATTAGCCAGTGATACCCTTCACTTAGGTTGTACTACTGTGTTCACTGCTCACTGGTATTATTCATCTCATTACCCAGTGAAACCCTTCACTTAGGTTGTACTACTGTATTCACTGCTCACTGGTATTAATCATCTCATTACCCAGTGATACCCTTCACTTATGTTGTAGTACTGTGCTCACTGCTCACTGGTATTATTCATCTCATTACTCAGTGATACTCTTCACTTAGGTTGCACTACTGTGTTCACAGCTCACTGGTATTAATCATCTCATTACCCAGTGATACCCTTCACTTAGGTTGTACTACTATGTTCACTGCTCATTGGTATTAATCATCTCATTACCCAGTGATACCCTTCACTTACGTTGTAGTACTGTGTTCACTGGTCACTGGTATTACTCATCTCATTACCCAGTGATACCCTTCACTTCGGTTGTAGTACTGTGTTCACTGCTCACTGGTAATAATCATCTCATTACCCAGTGATACCCTTCACTTGGGTTGTACTGTGTTCACTGCTCACCGGCATTAATCATCTCATTACCCAGTGATACCCTTCATGTAGGTTGTACTACTGTGTTCACTGCTCACTGGTATTAATCATCTCATTACCCAGTGATACCCTTCACTTAGGTTGTACTACTGTGCTCACTGCTCACTGGTATTAATCATCTCATTACCCAGTGATACCCTTCACGTAGGTTGTACTACTGTGTTCACTGCTCACTTGTATTAATCATCTCATTACCCAGTGATACCCTTGAATTAGGTTGTACTACTGTGTTCACTGCTCACTGGTATTAATCATCTTATTACCCAGTGATACCCTTCACGTAGGTTGTACTACTGTGCTCACAGCTCACTGGTATCAATCATCTCATTAGCCAGTGAAACCTTTCACCTACGTTGTAGTACTGTGCTCACTGCTCACTGGTATGAATCACCTCATTACCCAGTGATACCCTTCACTTAGGTTGTACTACTGTGTTCACTGCTCACTGGTATTAATCATCTCAGTACCCAGTGATACCCTTCACTTACGTTGTAGTACTGTGTTCACTGCTCACTGGTATTAATCATCTCATTAGCCAGTAATACCCTTCACTTAGGTTGTACTCCTGTGTTCACTGCTCACTGGTGTTAATCATCTCATTAGCCAGTGATACCCTTCACTTAGGTTGTACTACTGTGTTCACTGCTCACTGGTATTATTCATCTCATTACCCAGTGAAACCCTTTACTTAGGTTGTACTACTGTATTCACTGCTCACTGGTATTAATCATCTCATTTCCCAGTGATACCCTTCACTTATGTTGTAGTACTGTGCTCACTGCTCACTGGTATTAATCATCTCATTACTCAGTGATACCCTTCACTTAGGTTGTACTACTGTGTTCACTGCTCACTGGTATTAATCATCTCATTACCCAGTGATACAAGTCACTTAGATTGTACTACTGTGTTCACTGCTTGGTATTAATCATCTCATTACCCAGTGTCAGTGATACCATTCACTTAGGTTGTACTACTGTGCTCACTGCTCACTGGTATTAATCATCTCATTACCCAGTGATACCCTTCACTTATGTTGTAGTACTGTGTTCACTGCTCACTGGTATTAATCATCTCATTACCCAGTGATACCCTTCACTTAGGTTGTACTACTGTGTTCACTGCTCACTGGTATTAATCATCTCATTACCCAGTGATACCCTTCACTTAGGTTGTACTACTGTGTTCACTGCTCACTAGTATTAATCATCTCATTACCGAGTGATACCCTTCACTTACGTTGTAGTACTGTGTTTACTGCTCACTGGTATTAATCATCTCATTACTCAGTGATACCCTTCACTTAGGTTGTACTGTGTTAACTGTGCTCACTGGTATTAATCATCTCATTACCCAGTGATACCCTTCACTTACGTTGTAGAACTGTGCTCAATGCTCACTGGTATTAATCATCTCATTACCCAGTGATACCCTTCACTTAGGTTGTACTACTGTGTTCACTGCTCATTGGTATTAATCATCTCATTACCCAGTGATACCCTTCACTTACGTTGTAGTACTGTGTTTACTGCTCACTGGTATTAATCATCTCATTACTCAGTGATACCCTTCACTTAGGTTGTACTGTGTTCACTGTGCTCACTGGTTTTAATCATCTCAGTACCCAGTGATACC
This sequence comes from Hyperolius riggenbachi, assembly GCF_040937935.1. Taxonomy (NCBI): domain Eukaryota; kingdom Metazoa; phylum Chordata; class Amphibia; order Anura; family Hyperoliidae; genus Hyperolius; species Hyperolius riggenbachi. The sequence goes on along the minus strand of NC_090652.1, from coordinate 56,627,046 downwards.
CTTCACTTACATTGTAGTACTGTGTTCACTGCTCACTGGTATTAATCATCTCATTACCCAGTGATACCCTTCACTTAGGTTGTACTACTGTGTTCACTGCTCATTGGTATTAATCATCTCATTACCCAGTGATACCCTTCACTTACGTTGTAGTACTGTGTTCACTGGTCACTGGTATTACTCATCTCATTACCCAGTGATACCCTTCACATAGGTTGTAGTACTGTGTTCACTGCTCACTGGTAATAATCATCTCATTACCCAGTGATACCCTTCACTTAGGTTGTACTGTGTTCACTGCTCACCGGCATTAATCATCTCATTACCCAGTGATACCCTTCATGTAGGTTGTACTACTGTGTTCACTGCTCACTGGTATTAATCATCTCATTACCCAGTGATACCCTTCACTTAGGTTGTACTACTGTGCTCACTGCTCACTGGTATTAATCATCTCATTACACAGTGATACCCTTCACGTAGGTTTTACTACTGTGTTCACTGCTCACTGGTATTAATCATCTCATTACCCAGTGATACCCTTGAATTAGGTTGTACTACTGTGTTCACTGCTCACTGGTATTAATTATCTTATTACCCAGTGATACCCTTCACGTAGGTTGTACTACTGTGCTCACAGCTCACTGGTATCAATCATCTCATTAGCCAGTGAAACCTTTCACCTACGTTGTAGTACTGTGCTCACTGCTCACTGGTATGAATCACCTCATTACCCAGTGATACCCTTTACTTAGGTTGTACTACTGTGTTCACTGCTCACTGGTATTAATCATCTCAGCACCCAGTGATACCCTTCACTTACGTTGTAGTACTGTGTTCACTGATCACTGGTATTAATCATCTCATTAGCCAGTGATACCCTTCACTTAGGTTGTACTCCTGTGTTCACTGCTCACTGGTGTTAATCATCTCATTAGCCAGTGATACCCTTCACTTAGGTTGTACTACTGTGTTCACTGCTCACTGGTATTATTCATCTTATTACCCAGTGAAACCCTTCACTTAGGTTGTACTACTGTATTCACTGCTCACTGGTATTAATCATCTCATTACCCAGTAATACCCTTCACTTATGTTGTAGTACTGTGCTCACCAGTGGTGCTCAGCAGAGCTCGAATATTCGAGTAGCTCGAATATTCGAGCTCTTTTTCAGCTATTCGAGCTCGGTATTCGAGCTCCGAATAGCTGGAGCTATTCGAATGGGCTATTCGAGTAAACTCGAATAGCCCATTCACTATTCGCGCTATTCGAGCTAACAGCGCTATTCGAGCTCGAATACCGAGCTCGAATAGTGTCATAGCCCAGATTGATGTCCTTAGAGCCAATCAGAGGGCTCCCAGGCCCTCTGACGGCAGCCAATCACAGAGGGGGACCCTGGCCAGCCCCTACCCTATAAATAGCGGCCGCCATGTTAGGTTTTTCCGTCCTTGCCTGACTTTGCACAGAGAGAGATCTGCTACTTTGTGCGTTGGCTTAGCAAGAGCTTTATTGTGGTCAATCACCTAGCGCTTTTGCTCACATACACCTCCTATATACACCTATATTGTTGTTAGTTAGATAGACATTGTATTTTAGTTAGTAGCTTTTGTGTTACATAGAGAGAGACAGCTGCTGCAGGCTTACAGCTTTAGGCCTCAGGGCCTGCCTGTGTGGGCAGCTGTTCTCTCCTGTCCTCTGTTTATTTCTCATCTATACCAGTATTTCTGCTGTCCTTTACTACTGATTGATTGTATTTTGTATTGTAGTTATATACTGTAACTGTACTAGGACACTCACTGTCACTGTTCATAGGCTAGCTCCTGCGTGTGCGTGCACTCACTGTCTGTGTACACACACTCTATTTCCTTCTGATTACTGATTGATTATTGCAATTTCTAGTTGTACTTACTGTTACTACTTACTGTACTAGTAGGGACACTCAGTCACTGTTCATAGGCTAGCTCCTGCGTGTGTGTGCGACTGTGCGCGTGCACTCACTGTCTGTAGTGTACACACACTCTATTTCCTTGTGATTATTACTACTGATTATTGTAACTTCTAGTTGTACTTCCTGACTGTTACTACTTACTTACTGTACTAGGGACTCATTCAGTCACTGTTCATAGGCTAGCTTCTGCGCGTGTTTGCGCGTGCGTGCACTCACTGTCTGTAGTGTACACACACTCTATTTCCTTGTGATTACTACTGATTATTGTAACTGCTAGTTGTACTTCCTGACTGTTACTACTTACTTACTGTAGTAGGGACACTCACTCAGTCACTGTTCATAGGCTAGCTCCTGCGCGTGTTTGCGCGTGCGTGCACTCACTGTCTGTAGTGTACACACACTCAATTTCCTTGTGATTACTACTGATTATTGTAACTTCTAGTTGTACTTCCTAACTGTTACTACTTACTTACTGTAGTAGGGACACTCACTCAGTCTCTGTTCATAGGCTAGCTCCTGCGCGTGTGTGCGCGTGCGTGCACTCACTGTCTGTAGTGTACACACACTCTATTTCCTTGTGATTACTACTGATTATTGTAACTGCTAGTTGTACTTCCTGACTGTTACTACTTACTTACTGTAGTAGGGACACTCACTCAGTCACTGTTCATAGGCTAGCTCCTGCGCGTGTTTGCGCGTGCGTGCACTCACTGTCTGTAGTGTACACACACTCTATTTCCTTGTGATTACTACTGATTATTGTAACTTCTAGTTGTACTTCCTGACTGTTACTACTTACTTACTGTAGTAGGGACACTCACTCAGTCTCTGTTCATAGGCTAGCTCCTGCGCGTGTTTGCGCGTGCGTGCACTCACTGTCTGTAGTGTACACACACTCTCTTTCCTTGTGATTACTACTGATTATTGTAACTGCTAGTTGTACTTCCTGACTGTTACTACTTACTTACTGTAGTAGGGACACTCACTCAGTCTCTGTTCATAGGCTAGCTCCTGCGCGTGTTTGCGCGTGCGTGCACTCACTGTCTGTAGTGTACACACACTAAATTTCCTTGTGATTACTACTGATTATTGTAACTGCTAGTTGTACTTCCTGACTGTTACTACTTACTTACTGTAGTAGGGACACTCACTCAGTCACTGTTCATAGGTTAGCTCCTGCGCGTGTTTGCGCGTGCGTGCACTCACTGTCTGTAGTGTACACACACTCTATTTCCTTGTGATTACTACTGATTATTGTAACTTCTAGTTGTACTTCCTGACTGTTACTACTTACTTACTGTAGTAGGGACACTCACTCAGTCTCTGTTCATAGGCTAGCTCCTGCGCGTGTGTGCGCGTGCGTGCACTCACTGTATGTAGTGTACACACACTCTATTTCCTTGTGATTACTACTGATTATTGTAACTGCTAGTTGTACTTCCTGACTGTTACTACTTTCTTACTGTAGTAGGGACACTCACTCAGTCTCTGTTCATAGGCTAGCTCCTGCGCGTGTTTGCGCGTGCGTGCACTCACTGTCTGTAGTGTACACACACTAAATTTCCTTGTGATTACTACTGATTATTGTAACTGCTAGTTGAACTTCCTGACTGTTACTACTTACTTACTGTAGTAGGGACACTCACTCAGTCACTGTTCATAGGCTAGCTCCTGCGCGTGTTTGCGCGTGCGTGCACTCACTGTCTGTAGTGTACACACACTCTATTTCCTTGTGATTACTACTGATTATTGTAACTTCTAGTTGTACTTCCTGACTGTTACTACTTACTTACTGTAGTAGGGACACTCACTCAGTCTCTGTTCATAGGCTAGCTCCTGCGCGTGTTTGCGCGTGCGTGCACTCACTGTCTGTAGTGTACACACACTCTCTTTCCTTGTGATTACTACTGATTATTGTAACTGCTAGTTGTACTTCCTGACTGTTACTACTTACTTACTGTAGTAGGGACACTCACTCAGTCTCTGTTCATAGGCTAGCTCCTGCGCGTGTTTGCGCGTGCGTGCACTCACTGTCTGTAGTGTACACACACTAAATTTCCTTGTGATTACTACTGATTATTGTAACTGCTAGTTGTACTTCCTGACTGTTACTACTTACTTACTGTAGTAGGGACACTCACTCAGTCACTGTTCATAGGTTAGCTCCTGCGCGTGTTTGCGCGTGCGTGCACTCACTGTCTGTAGTGTACACACACTCTATTTCCTTGTGATTACTACTGATTATTGTAACTTCTAGTTGTACTTCCTGACTGTTACTACTTACTTACTGTAGTAGGGACACTCACTCAGTCTCTGTTCATAGGCTAGCTCCTGCGCGTGTGTGCGCGTGCGTGCACTCACTGTATGTAGTGTACACACACTCTATTTCCTTGTGATTACTACTGATTATTGTAACTGCTAGTTGTACTTCCTGACTGTTACTACTTTCTTACTGTAGTAGGGACACACACTCAGTCTCTGTTCATAGGCTAGCTCCTGCGCGTGTTTGCGCGTGCGTGCACTCACTGTCTGTAGTGTACACACACTAAATTTCCTTGTGATTACTACTGATTATTGTAACTGCTAGTTGTACTTCCTGACTGTTACTACTTACTTACTGTACTAGGGACACTCACTCAGTCACTGTTCATAGGCTAGCTTCTGCGCGTGTTTGCGCGTGCGTGCACTCACTGTCTGTAGTGTACACACACTCTATTTCCTTGTGATTACTACTGATTATTGGAACTGCTAGTTGTACTTCCTGACTGTTACTACTTACTTACTGTACTAGGGACACTCACTCAGTCTCTGTTCATAGGCTAGCTCCTGCGCGTGTTTGCGCGTGCGTGCACTCACTGTCTGTAGTGTACACACACTAAATTTCCTTGTGATTACTACTGATTATTGTAACTGCTAGTTGTACTTCCTGACTGTTACTACTTACTTACTGTACTAGGGACACTCACTCAGTCACTGTTCATAGGCTAGCTTCTGCGCGTGTTTGCGCGTGCGTGCACTCACTGTCTGTAGTGTACACACACTCTATTTCCTTGTGATTACTACTGATTATTGTAACTGCTAGTTGTACTTCCTGACTGTTACTACTTACTTACTGTAGTAGGGACACTCACTCAGTCACTGTTCATAGGCTAGCTCCTGCGCGTGTTTGCGCGTGCGTGCACTCACTGTCTGTAGTGTACACACACTCAATTTCCTTGTGATTACTACTGATTATTGTAACTTCTAGTTGTACTTCCTGACTGTTACTACTTACTTACTGTAGTAGGGACACTCACTCAGTCTCTGTTCATAGGCTAGCTCCTGCGCGTGTGTGCGCGTGCGTGCACTCACTGTCTGTAGTGTACACACACTCTATTTCCTTGTGATTACTACTGATTATTGTAACTGCTAGTTGTACTTCCTGACTGTTACTACTTACTTACTGTAGTAGGGACACTCACTCAGTCACTGTTCATAGGCTAGCTCCTGCGCGTGTTTGCGCGTGCGTGCACTCACTGTCTGTAGTGTAAACACACTCAATTTCCTTGTGATTACTACTGATTATTGTAACTTCTAGTTGTACTTCCTGACTGTTACTACTTACTTACTGTAGTAGGGACACTCACTCAGTCTCTGTTCATAGGCTAGCTCCTGCGCGTGTGTGCGCGTGCGTGCACTCACTGTCTGTAGTGTACACACACTCAATTTCCTTGTGATTACTACTGATTATTGTAACTGCTAGTTGTACTTCCTGACTGTTACTACTTACTTACTGTAGTAGGGACACTCACTCAGTCTCTGTTCATAGGCTAGCTCCTGCGCGTGTTTGCGCGTGCGTGCACTCACTGTCTGTAGTGTACACACACTAAATTTCCTTGTGATTACTACTGATTATTGTAACTGCTAGTTGTACTTCCTGACTGTTACTACTTACTTACTGTAGTAGGGACACTCACTCAGTCACTGTTCATAGGCTAGCTCCTGCGCGTGTTTGCGCGTGCGTGCACTCACTGTCTGTAGTGTACACACACTCAATTTCCTTGTGATTACTACTGATTATTGTAACTTCTAGTTGTACTTCCTGACTGTTACTACTTACTTACTGTAGTAGGGACACTCACTCAGTCTCTGTTCATAGGCTACCTCCTGCGCGTGTGTGCGCGTGCGTGCACTCACTGTCTGTAGTGTACACACACTCTATTTCCTTGTGATTACTACTGATTATTGTAACTGCTAGTTGTACTTCCTGACTGTTACTACTTACTTACTGTAGTAGGGACACTCACTCAGTCACTGTTCATAGGCTAGCTCCTGCGCGTGTTTGCGCGTGCGTGCACTCACTGTCTGTAGTGTACACACACTCAATTTCCTTGTGATTACTACTGATTATTGTAACTTCTAGTTGTACTTCCTGACTGTTACTACTTACTTACTGTAGTAGGGACACTCACTCAGTCTCTGTTCATAGGCTAGCTCCTGCGCGTGTGTGCGCGTGCGTGCACTCACTGTCTGTAGTGTACACACACTCAATTTCCTTGTGATTACTACTGATTATTGTAACTGCTAGTTGTACTTCCTGACTGTTACTACTTACTTACTGTAGTAGGGACACTCACTCAGTCTCTGTTCATAGGCTAGCTCCTGCGCGTGTTTGCGCGTGCGTGCACTCACTGTCTGTAGTGTACACACACTCTATTTCCTTGTGATTACTACTGATTATTGTAACTGCTAGTTGTACTTCCTGACTGTTACTACTTACTTACTGTAGTAGGGACACTCACTCAGTCACTGTTCATAGGCTAGCTCCTGCGCGTGTTTGCGCGTGCGTGCACTCACTGTCTGTAGTGTACACACACTCAATTT